>NC_064811.1:158677647-158680330 GCF_023721935.1 Panthera uncia | reverse complement strand
TCAAAAAGAAAAGGGAGATGACCCAAATAGATAAAATCATGAATGAAAATGGAATTATTACAACCAATCCCTCAGAGATACAAACAATTATCAGGGAATACTATGAACAATTATATGCCAACAAATTGGACAACCTGGAAGAAATGGACAAATTCCTAAACACCCACACTCTTCCAAAGCTCAAACAGGAGGAAATAGAAAGCTTGAACAGACCCATAACCAGCGAAGAAATTGAATCGGTTATCAAAAATCTCCCAACAAATAAGAGTCCAGGACCAGATGGCTTCCCAGGGGATTTCTACCAGATGTTTAAAGCAGAGATAATACCTATCCTTCTCAAGCTATTCCAAGAAATAGAAAGGGAAGGAAAACTTCCAGACTCATTCTATGAAGCCAGTATTACTTTGGTTCCTAAACCAGACAGAGACCCAGTAAAAAAAGAGAATTACAGGCCAATATCCCTGATGAATATGGATGCAAAAATTCTCAATAAGATACTAGCAAATCGAATTCAACAGCATATAAAAAGAATTATTCACCATGATCAAGTGGGATTCATTCCTGGGATGCAGGGTTGGTTTAACATTCCCAAATCAATCAACGTGATACATCACATTAATAAAAGGAAAGATAAGAACCATATGATCCTATCAATCGATGCAGAAAAGGCCTTTGACAAAATCCAGCACCCTTTCTTAATAAAAACCGTTGAGAAAGTCGGGATAGAAGGAACATACTTAAAGATCATAAAAGCCACTTATGAAAAGCCCACAGCTAACATCATCCTCAATGGGGAAAAACTGACAGCTTTTTCCCTGAGATCAGGAACACGACAGGGATGTCCACTCTCACCGCTGTTGTTTAACATAGTGCTGGAAGTTCTAGCTTCAGCAATCAGACAACAAAAGGAAATCAAAGGCATCAAAATTGGTAAAGATGAAGTCAAGCTTTCCATTTTTGCAGATGATATGATATTATACATGGAAAATCCTATAGACTCCACCAAAAGTCTGCTAGAACTGATACATGAATTCAGCAAAGTTGCAAGATACAAAATCAATGTACAGAAATCAGTTGCATTCTTATACACTAACAATGAAGCAACAGAAAGACAAATAAAGAAACTGATCCCATTCACAATTGCACCAAGAAGCATAAAATACCTAGGAATAAATCTAACCAAAGATGTAAAAGATCTGTATGCTGAAAACTATAGAAAGTTTATGAAGGTAATTGAAGAAGATTCAAAGAAATGGAAAGACATTCCCTGCTCATGGATTGGAAGACTAAATATTGTCAAAATGTCAATACTACCCAAAGCTATCTACACATTCAATGCAATCCCAATCAAAATTGCACCAGCATTCTTCTCGAAACTAGAACAAGCCATCCTAAAATTCATATGGAACCACAAAAGGCCCCGAATAGCCAAAGTAATTTTGAAGAAGAAGACCAAAGCAGGAGGCATCACAATCCCAGACTTTAGCCTCTACTACAAAGCTGTCATCATCAAGACAGCATGGTATTGGCATAAAAACAGACACATAGACCAATGGAATAGAATAGAAACCCCAGAACTAAACCCACAAACGTATGGCCAACTCATCTTTGACAAAGCAGGAAAGAACATCCAATGGAAAAAAAGACAGTGTCTTTAACAAATGGTGCTGGGAGAACTGGACAGCAACATGCAGAAGGTTGAAACTAGACCACTTTCTCACACCATTCACAAAAATAAACTCAAAATGGATAAAGGACCTGAATGTGAGACAGGAAACCATCAAAACCCTAGAGGAGAAAGCAGAAAAAGACCTCTCTGACCTCAGCCATAGCAATCTCTTACTCGACACATCCCCAAAGGCAAGGAAATTAAAAGCAAAAATGAACTACTGGGACCTTATGAAGATAAAAAGCTTCTGCACAGCAAAGAAAACAACCAATAAAACTAAAAGGCAACCAACAGAATGGGAAAAGATATTTGCAAATGACATATCGGACAAAGGGCTAGTATCCAAAATCTATAAAGAGCTCACCCAACTCCACACCTGAAAAACAAATAACCCAGTGAAGAAATGGGCAGAAAACATGAATAGACACTTCTCTAAAGAAGACATCCGTATGGCCAACAGGCACATGAAAAGATGTTCAACGTCGCTCCTTATCGGGGAAATACAAACCAAAACCACACTCAGATATCACCTCACGCCAGTCAGAGTGGCCAAAATGAACAAATCAGGAAACTATAGATGCTGGAGAGGATGTGGAGAAACGGGAACCCTCTTGCACTGTTGGAGGGAATGCAAATTGGTGCAGCCGCTCTGGAAAGCAGTGTGGAGGTTCCTCAGAAAATTAAAAATAGACCTACCCTATGACCCAGCAGTAGCACTGCTAGGAATTTACCCAAGGGATACAGGAGTACTGATGCATAGGGGCACTTGTACCCCAATGTTTATAGCAGCACTCTCAACAATAGCCAAATTATGGAAAGAGCCTAAATGTCCCTCAACTGATGAATGGATAAAGAAATTGTGGTTTATATACACAATGGAGTACTACGTGGCAATGAGAAAGAAGGAAATATGGCCTTTTGTAGCAACGTGGATGGAAATGGAGAGTGTGATGCTAAGTGAAATAAGCCATACAGAGAAAGACAGATACCATATGGTTTCACTCTTATGTGGAT
>NC_064811.1:158458351-158672647 GCF_023721935.1 Panthera uncia | reverse complement strand
GGGGGGGGGGGGGGGGGGGGGGGGGGGGGGGGGGGGGGGGGGGATGGGTATTGAGGAGGGCACCTTTTGGGATGAGCACTGGGTGTTGTATGGAAACCAATTTGACAATAAATTTCATATATTTAAAAAAAAAAAGAAAAACAAAAAGGCATGAACTTGATTGCAGGGAATTTGAGACATGACACAAGGAAACAGGATTAAAGGAGTAGGAATCAAGAGAAAGAGAATGAGGAAAAATCAACATAAGTCTGTTGTATTGAGATAGGAATTGTGGCTCCAATCTGCTGGGACCACAAAGAAGTGTACAGAAGATTTAATGGCTTTGTCCTTAGAGGGTCAGGGAGCTGGTGTTCCAATGAAGTGGTTGAAGTCTGCCCCACTAAAGAGGTGATTACCTTTATTTTAGGGCCTCTTTTGCCTAGGGAAGAAGCTGATTGGCATTCAGGAATTTTAAAGTGTTGACTTGGTCATTGAGTGCTTCTTGTGGGACTGAACCTAAGATAGATATAAAGATCTGCATACTTTGTGCTTACTTGCTTTCCTCTTCCCCACACTTTCTTGTCTCTAAATGTCCAAGCTTGTGGTATCCATATCCTTGACCAAATACTATTTGCCATTGCTGAGGCCATGTAGATCCTAACCTGTGGCACGTCTCTAATACAAAATAGAAAGCTAAATGTATTTTATGCAAATATGCTCACTGTGAGGGTCTTAATCTAATTGGAGAATAGTATGAATAGTGATTTTTTTTTTCAAAAAAGGATTCCACCTAACATATTGAAAGGCCCTGTTCTTGAATTGAAATAAGACAGGTTTTTCTTCATTTACAGACAGTTTTAGGGAACCCCCATGTGCCATTGATGTGAAATGATTGAGAAACATTGGTGCAATAGATATAGGTGACATGGAGCTCTGGGATTTCTACTCATATTATTTACTTACACTGTCTGGATATTTTTAGTTAGCTACCAGATATGCTATTTTGGTCATTAGACAGATTAATAGGCCCACTATTTAATTATATAGACCTGCAAATACCCAAATTATTGTGATAATAATCAATTTTAGTAACATACTCACTTACTGGTTTCTGTATGCATGCTCAACTCCACAAGGGTTCCACTGCAAAGAACTCTAGGGGATGGCACTACATATCTTCTATGATACTTACCTGAAATTCCACATGGAACTAATCTAATCTATCATGAATATCTTTATTTTTTATTGTGTCTTAATGATCTTAAGTGCAAAAGAACAAACATCTTGCATCACAGCATGGATCTGCAGTGCCCTCTCTCTGCATAACTGTTATACCTCTCTATACCCGTTAAAGGTATCCTTGTTGTCATCAAATCATGGATTGTTCCAGGTTCACAATCATTTCAAAAAGCCTTGTTTTCTATAGTCCCTTCTTATTTTTTGTTACAAATTTTTATTTAAATTCTAGTTACTTAGCATATAATGTAATATTGTTTTCAGGGTTAGAATTTAGTGATTCATCATGTACATATAATATCCAGTGCTCACAGGTGCCCTCCATAACACCCATCACCATTTTATCCACTCCCCCTCCCCCACTCACCACTCCTCCAGCAAACCTCAGTTTGTTCTCTATAGTTAAGAGTCTGTTTTATGGTTTGCCTCTATTTTTTCCCCTATGGCCATCTGTTTTGTTTATTAAATTCCACATATGAGTGAAATCATATGGTATTTGTCTTTCTCTGACTGATTTATTTCATGTGGCATAATACATTCTAGCTCCATACACATAGTTGCAAATGGCAAGATTTTATTCTTTTTGTTTGCTGAATTACATTCCATTGTGTGTGTGTGTGTGTGTGTGTGTGTGTGTGTGTATCACTGTGTATATATACCACATATTCTTTATCCATTCATTAGTCAATAGATACTTGGACTCTTCACATAATTTGACTATTGTTGATAATGCTCTTCTATAGCCCCTTCTGGGACAACTGTTTTCATGAGTGCCTGCCAAATCAGAGCCTGAGATAAAAATTTGAGTAATCATTTCCTAGGAAATGATTGTGGAAGCAGAAGTTAGGGAATGGAGAGATTGTGATGTTATCAATTTTGCCGCTGTCTGCAATGGGGCTTGATTTTCTAAGACATATGAGAAGGAGAAAATGGTTATGAGAATTGCCCTTCAGAAAGATAAGAGGCTGGCTCTAGTCACTGACTGGCTGATGGTTTCCCTAAATCACCTACATGGCCCTAATTCTATAAAATCTCACCATTGTACTCTAAGAATAATGATGATAACAACAAATTCGCTATGCCTTTGAGGCTTGGGAAGCATACTGCAAAAAGCCCTTCTCTAGTGAAAAGGAAAAAGCTGATTAACAGCATCTTTGAAATCAGGAGATGCCAAGAGTTCAGGCTAAGTGAGGGCAGAATGAAAGGGACACATGCAGATAAGTCCAAACTAATCATTCTTGTACAGTGATCTCAAGCCTATATTTGGCTCACCAAATTATGCATTAGATTATAAAATTGCGCAAATGGCATAGCGATAAATCTAGAGTTAGAGCACATGACAAAGCAATTGTCATATCAGGATACAAGTGACAGTGAGGTAGATATGCAGTGTGGGCATTGGAATACATATTTTGACTTGGGAATCATTGGACACAGCTTATATTTGACCATTATGAATTATTTTAGCAGCCTAGACTTTCTTAAACTAAGTACACCAGACTTATTTTTATATAAACTATATATGTAAAGCATGTAAAAGTAAAGCATCTTACATTGCTTCTGGGTTCATTATGCAGACAGCTCCTAAGCACTGGCATTTGTTAATGTCATCATAAGCTATTCCCATACTAAGGCTCAGTAATTGAGCTATAATAACTGCAAGTGATTCCAGACTTATGGCTCTGGGATGCTGGAAAAAAGAACATGCATGTTCATTTCAGAAGATAATCCATTTACCTAGGAAACAATGTAATTGTTAAAAATAGTCAATAAAATTGAACAGCATCATCTAATATGATAACCACAGATGTGCCATCTATATTGGTAACATGTTACAGGTACCATTATTAATATAAGAAAAATACTGCCTCAGTAACTTATTAATTATAATAACAATAGTTATAGTCATATTTATATTCACAAAATAAGATCTTTAGATACAAACATGCAGTGTCAAATTATTAACCGGTTATGTTCACTTATATTTTAATTATTTGGGGATGATATTTTAGGTGAATCTTTCATACATTTAAAAAATCATAAATTGATCCATTAAATTAGGGTAAATAATGACTGATAATAAGAATGCTGACTTACCAAGTGTTTAAACTTTATTTTCAAAACTAAAATATCTTTATTATTTTTGTTTTTGCAAATGTAAGATGCTTATTATAGTATATTTTGACCGTACTAAAATGTATGAAGCTTGAGAAAAATCCAAAAATCACACTATCCTTTCAGATATATCTAACAGCATTTTGTTAAATATACTTCAAGATTGGTTTCTAGGAATAGATTTTGGTATCTTCTGTTTGTCTCTCTAAATCAACTTTCCAGCATGTTCCACCTTGCTCTCTAGCCCAGGAGGTGATACCAATGAATTATGTTAAAGGGTTTCTTTTACCTTAATTTGCTCTAAAGAGGGGAACAGGCTGAGAAAAGAGCAAGGTATTTATTACCATCATTGCCAGGGTGCCTATAACTGTCTGGATCCTTCGGTGGAGACATCTACCTTCTGTCTGTGACCCTGGTAAAATGGCATTGCCCTTTCCTTCAAGTCTGGGTGACAGTTAAATTTTCGTGTTACTAGCCCTAAGTTCCTACCCCTTGTATACACATTGACAGATGTTCCTTTTAACAAATTACCACAGATGAATGTACTATCCATGTTCAGAGATAAAAAGGGAGGTGGAGAGATAATGGAGAAGAAATGGAAGGATTTTGCTAAATCTCAAGAATTTAAATAATAAGATTTATAAAAAATAACAGTACACTATATTATTACTGTAAATTTTCTTGTTTTATAAGATTTTCTTGTTTTTCTTGTTTTGGGGATATTGTAGAAAAGGGTCTAGCAATTATTCAATCAATGTATCTTTACAACTGTTTCTTATTCTGTATCTGTCCTGTTCCCTGTTATCTTTCATAGCTTGGTAAGATGAAAAAAATGATTTCCACAAATTTCACTTTAGTCATGTGTGTGAAAGCAGTCTCTTCTCCCCTCCCCATGCAACTGTTACTCTATTCTCTTTTTAATACATGTATTTTCGCCATCTCTATCTGCATATATTTTAACCTTTCCTTTCATTGTGTGATAGGATCAGATACATGGTTTAATTTTTGAGATGACCTTTCTTTACACTCCTGTTATGACAGTCTCACATTGGACTTCAAGTAGTCAGCTCAGGCTGACTATTACAAAATACCACAGATGTAGGTGACTTAATAACAAATTTATTTTCTTGTAGGTCTGAAGATTAGAAGTCCAAGATCAAAATACCAGCAGGATTAGTTCCTGGTGAGGTTTCTTCCATGGCTGCCTTTTTGCATGTCTTTTCCTCTGTGTATGTACAGAGATCGGTATCTCTGGTGTCACTTCCTCTTTTTATAAGAACACTATCTAATTAGGGATTCACACTTATGATCTCCTTTAATCTTAAATTATCTCCATAAATGTTAGCTCTCCCGATATAGTCACATGGGGTTAGGGCTCCAACATATGAACTTTAGGGGGTCACAATTTAGTCCATAACAGACCAGTCTGAAAAATTTGAAAAATGTATGGAAGGGAGTGTGAGAATTTCCTACAGAATATTGTTATGATTACTTCTGTTTTGAAAATAAAGTAATAGAAGGAAAATTACATTTAACATTGGAGTCTTAAAAAATATTTTAGGAAAAAAATTACAACTACGCAGACAAGTTTCTTTTTGCAAATAATACCTGCTTAGGGCAATTGTAAAATAATATTAACAGTAGCTGACATTTATTAAGGCTTCTTATGTGCCAATCACTAGACTGAAAAAAATTTGCAGGCAAGTAGATATTGAGACTTTCTTTATTGCGAAATATGTGATTACTTTCTATAAATGTGCCTGCTACTTATGCTTTTGTAAAATCTTCTAGTTTCTAACTTTAGGAATCAAGATTCTATATATGTCTTTTAGATAAAGCTGACTAATATTGTTCAAATCTTCTAAATTTTGCTCTGAAAAATTACTTATTCAAATACAATGTATTTGAGCTAATAGCTCTTTCAGTGTTTGCTTTGTATATTTTATAAGTAGTTAGGTACATATGATTTCAGGTTTATTATATAAGGTTAGTAAAATTTTATTTCATCCTAAATAATGAATCCCTTAAAATTCATATCTATTTCACTTGGAGAATATTTTGATGCTTCATATTAATACTCATACATTAATTTTTGGCATGACATTCTGTACTTTGTACTTTTTAGGGTTAAATTTTCTGGCACATATGGGTTTGAAACATAAAAGAGAAAACGATATGATCATTTTTATTTTTAATACTTGAAACTAAAATATTTTTAATCTCTTTTGGTTATTGCCTTTTCAAAATTAATAACATTTTATTTTGTGTAATGGTTTCATGCTGAGTGTACAAATCTTAGGTGCCTTGATGAAGTTATATGTACATATACACATATGTATATACAGAATATTTATTGGGGTGCCTGGGTGGCTCAGTCGGTTGAGCGTGTCTGACTTCAGTTCAGGTGATGATTTCACAGTTGGTGAGTTCAAGCCACACATTGGGCTCTGTGCTGACAGCTCGAGGCCTGGAGCCTGCTTCAGATTCTGTGTCTTGTCTCTTTGTCCCTCCCCCATTTGTGCTCTGTCTCTGTCTCTCAAAAATAAATAAATGTGATAAAAAATTAGAATATTTATTTGTGTATATATATATACATATTCATATATAGTTTTTATACATATTATATGTGCATATGCATATGTATGCATATTTATGAAGTATGCATGTGTCACATACCTGCATAATTATTATCCTGTACAAGGTACAGAATGTTTTTATTACTCAGGAAGTTTTCCCCAGCAAGCTTCCAGGCATTACCTCCCTACCAAATGTAACTTCTATTCTGACTTTTAATACTTTGGCTTACCTTTAGCTACACTTTAGCTTCACAAAAATGGCATCATGAAGTAAATGTTCTTTTGTTTCAGGCTTCTTTTGCTCAACCTAGTTTTTGAGATCCATCAATATGGAGTACAACAGTAGTTCTTTTTATTGCTTACATTACTACACATGTCTATCCATTTCACGGATAAGATGACTCAGTATTGTTAAAATGTCAATTTCCCTCAAATTGACCTAGGGATTTAAATCAAAAACTAATAGAAATCCAAGAATTTTTTGTTGAAATTGACAAGCTGATTTTAAAACAGAAATGCAGAGAACTTAAGATACCTAAATTAGTCTGAAGAAGGAGTTGTAGGGTTCATACAACCATTGCTGATTATATGTTATAAAACTATAGCTATTAAGACGATATGGTATTGGTGGAAAAATAGACAAATGATCATTTTTAAAAATCCAGAAAGAGAGTAGAAATATGATGATCTGATTTTTATAACAAAGGTACCACTCTAATTCCGTAAGAAAAATACCTGTTTAATAAGTTCCATGAAGTGATTGCTTATTTACTGTGAATAAATAATCCTGACACCTAACTCACACCAAATTATTTTAATGTTGTTTATATGGATCTATAGTTGAAAATTAACAACATGTTTTAATTAGAAAATATAAATTATTAGCTTCAAGACCTTAGAGTGGACAAAACTTTCTTGAAGGTGTTCTTTTTTCTATCTAGTGTGCTGAAAGTTTTATCTCTTTTTTTGTCATAAATGAGTTCGAACTTTACCAAATGTTTTCTCTGCATCTATTATTTCTTTTAGAATGGTAGATTATGATTGATTTTCAAATGTAAAATTAACTTGCATTCCTGGAATAATTTCTACTTGACTCATGTTGTGTTATTCTTCTGATACATTGCAGAATTCTCTTTGTTAACATAGCGTTGGCATAAATGTCAATTCCTACAACAAGCTAAGAAACAGCCCTTCCTTTTATATTCTCTACAAGAATTTGTTGTACATTGGTACTAAAACCTTTGGAGACATCACATCCTCAAGGAGACAATCTGATCCTGGAGTTTCTGGTGTTGGCTGACTTTTTAGTATTATTTAAGATTCAATTACTCCAAGAGGCCCTGGATGGCTCAAGGGGTTAAGCGTCCAACTTCCGTGCAGGTCCTGATCTCACAGTTGGGGAGTTGGAGCACCACATTGCTTTGGATCCTCTGCCTCTTTCTCTACCCTTCTCCTGCTTGCACGAGTGCATACACAAGCTCTCTCTCTCTCTCAAAAATAAATAAATATTTTTAAAAGATTCAATTATTCCAATAGGTCAATGGCTATCCAGGTTTTCTTTCCTATTCATGTGATAGATTTTATTATTCATGACATTTATCAATTTCATCTAAATTTACTGCCATACATTAGTTGAGGATATGCTTTGTTTTGTTTTTAATATGTGTAGGATCTGTGGTTATGGTGTCCCTTTTTCTCAACAAATGTTTTGATAACTTACTTGCTCTTTATTGAGGTAGGATACTGTTTTGTTTGGGACTTATAAATTTCATTTATCATCTCAAACAGATGACTTTGTGCTTTGGTGATTTTCCCCATGATATACGTGTTTCGTATTTTTCACTGGTAGAAATATTATTTTTTTTTTACTTCCTTGGTTCTAGGGTCTTTTACTTTAACTTGCAACTACATGTTTTTTGAAATTGGACTTAGATTATCTATATTTAAATTTATTTTAATGTGTATGATTAAAGCTACAGAGTTCTCAGTTCTGTTTTTTTCTGGCATCCCAGGAATTTAGGTATGCTGTATTTTTAGTATCATTTAGTTCAAAATGAGTTCTGATTTCTTATGTTTTATTTACAAATGTTTAGAGATTTTTAAGTGACTTTTCTATTATTTAGTTCTAATTTAAATCCACAATGGTCATAAAATATTCTCTATAGAGAGCAACATGCAGAATAATGAAACTAGATCACTTTCTTACACCATACACAAAAATAAACTCAAAATGGTTGAGAGACCTAAGTGTGAGACAGGAAACTATCAAAACCCTAGAGGAGAAAACAGGCAACAATCTGTTTGACCTCAGCCACAGCAATTTCTTGCTCAACAAGACTCCAAAGGCAAGGGAATTAAAAGTAAAATGAACTATTGGGATCTCATTATGATAAAAATCTTCTGCACTGCAAAGGAAACAATCAACAAAACTAAAAGACAACTGACAGAATGGGAAGAGATTTTTGTAAATGACATAACAGATAAAGGGTTAATATCCAAAATCTATAAAGAACTTACCAAACTCAACACCCAAAACACAAATAATTCAGTGAAGAAATGGGCAGAAGACATAAATAGACACTTTTCCAAAGAAGACATCCAGATGGCCAAAAGACACATGAAAAGATGCTCAATGTCACTCATCATCAGAGAAATATAAATCAAAACCACACTGAGATACCACCTCACACCAGGCAGAGTGGTTAAAATGAACAACTCAGGAAACTACAGGTGCTGGTGCAGATGTGGAGAAAGAGGAACCCTCTTTCACTGTTGGTGGGAATGCAAACAGATGCAGCCGCTCTGGAAAACAGTTTGGAGGTTCCTCAAAAAATTAAAAATAGAACTACTTTACAACCCAGAAATAGCACTACTAGGAATTTATCCAAAGGATACAGGAGTGCTGACTCATAGGGACACATGTTCCCCAATGTATATAGTGGCGCTTTCAACAATAGCCAAATTATGGGAAGAGCCTAAATGTCCATCACCTTATGAATAATAAAGAAGATGTGGTTTATGTATACAATGGAATACTACTTGGCAATGAGAAAGAATGAAATCCTGCCATTTGCAGCAACGTGGATGGAACTGGAGGGTATGATGCTAAGTGAAATAAGCCAGGAAGAGAAAGAGATATATTTTTTCCTTCATATGTGGAACTTGAGAAATCCATGGGATAAGGGAAGGGGAAGAAAATAGTTACAAACAGAGAGGGAGGGAGGCAAACCATAAGAGACTCTTAAATGCAGAGAACAAACTAAGGGTTGATGGGGGTTGCGGGGAAGAGGGGAAAATGGGTGATGGTCATTGAGGAGGGCACTTGTTGGGATGAGAACTGAGTGTTGTACGTAAGCAATGAATCACGGGAATCTACCCGAAAACCAAGAGCACACTGCACACACTGTATGTTAGTCATTTGACAACAAATTATATTTAAAAAATAAAGACAATTATCTCAGAAAAAGAAAGAAAATATTCTCTGTAAGATTTCAATCATCTTATATTGATACTACTTTATTTATCACTATATTATTTATTTTGGTAAATAATAAAAAGCAAGGGAACAGAAGAAATCTTTTGTAGGTGATGGGTATGTTTATTCCCTTGTTTGTGGTGATGGTATATATTTATGCATATGTTAAACTCATCAAAGTGTATACATTAAACATGTATAAATTTTTGTATTAAATATACTTTGATGGAGTTATAAAGTAATATTCTGCTGCTCTTTGGTATACAACCTTTAAATACATTTCAACAAAATGGAAAATAGGGCACTGCTGAGTTAGATTTTTCTTCATTCTCAAGTACTATTATGGATGTCTTTTTTTATTTTATTCTGTCACATTTGCCTTATATATATTGAAGCAACGTAATTAGGTGCATACAACATTATAATTGCTCTTTCTCTCAATTCCTGTGATCATCATTTAATATTCCTCTTTATTGCTCATAACACATCCTGTTTTAAAGTCTACTGCTATGGATTGAATTGTGTCTGCTGCAAAATCCTATGTTGAAGCCCTAGTCTCCAGTGTGACCAATATGATTGTATTTGAAGACACAGTATTCAGGAAATAATTAAGGTTAAATATGGGCATCTGATAAAACTGTGGCCTTAAAAAAGAAGATCTCTCTCTTTCTATTTCTTTCCCTACTCCTCCCCACCAAGTGAGGACACAAGAGAAGGTGGATGCCTGAAAGCAAGAAAGAGAGCTCTCACCAGAATCTGACTATGCTGGCACTCTCATCTCAGACTTCCAGCCTCCAGAATTATAAGAAAATAAATGTTGTTTAATCTATGTTATTTAGCTATGGCAGCCCAACCTGATTAAGACGTCTACTTTATTTGCTATTAATATACCCAAGATAAATTGTTTTTGTTTAGTATTTACATTGTATAAATTTTCATTGTTTAAATTTCAATGTACAGATTCCATTACCAGAAAGATGGAGTAAACAAAAGCCAGTCTATCTCTCCCACTTGAAATCAACTATTCAACCTGGACAGAATAGAGAGAAAGTATTTGACAAGCCTGAAAGTATCAGCATTCAAAAGGGAAGAACCAACACCCAAAGTACCAGTTAGTTGGTCTCTCCTGGCCTAAAAGCAAAATAGTCTGAATTTGGAAGTGAGCACTGTAGTGCAGACAGAGAACCAGGAGAAATTCTGTAGTTCTGAATTGAAGAGTGGGAAAAGAAACTCTTAAATCTCAGGGAAAAGTGAAAATGTCCTGTTTCTTTTTCCTATTCCTTCTGTTCTTTCATTCCCCATCCATCAGACGATTCTTCAGTGACTGTAGCAGCACCAAAGTGGCCAAAAGGGGGAAATTACAAAGACAAAATTCTGAAAGAGGAGCACTTTTCCCTTCCTCTGGTGAAGCTGTGGGTTCAAGAGTTTGAAACCAAATAAGGTAGTTTTATTTTCTCATACTCTGTTCTCCACTGCCTTGGCCTCCTCTGCTTGAACTAAAAAGAGCAGCCACAAGTAAGTGAAATGTACCAGGGAGATAACAGAAGGGTGTGAATTTAGCAAATCAGTCCCACAAAGCTATATTATATCTATCTATCATCTATCTATCTATCATCTATCATCATCATCATCTCTATGATGCATGTATCTTTTAATGTTTAAGTATATATATATTTTATGTTTATGTAGGAGCCATTGAATTAATTTGGGCTCTCCAGAGAAATAGTACCAATAGCAGAGAGAGAGAGAGAGAGAAAGTCAGAGAGAAAGAGATGTATTATAAGGAATTGGCTCACGCAATTATGGAAGCTGGTGAGTCCAAAACCTTCAGAGTGGGTCAGCAGCCTGAGGACCCAGGAGAGCCAATGATGCAGTTCCAGCTTGAGGGCCAACAGGCTGAACACCATGGTGCAGATGAAATCTGAAGGCAGTCTGCTAAAGAATTCCTTCTTGCTTGAGAAGGATGATCTTTTTGTTCTATTCAGGCCTTCAATTGATTGGATGAGGCCCCCTCACATTATGGAGGACAATGTGTTTTACTCAAATTTTACCAATTTAAATATTAATTTCATCAAAACTTTCCAACCTTACATATAAAATTAACTATCACTCTAACTTTACAAGTTCAGGTTCAAAGTAATACTCTTCTACACTTCTACCTCACTTATGCTTCTTAGTCCCTGTTCCTCTACCCAGTTTTTTAAGACAAATCTGAGGAATAATCATTTATACTTCTATCATACATACTATGTATTCAATAAGTTGGTATGTCCTTTATGTTCTATTTTCATAATATATAATGGACAAAATCTACTCACACATCCAAGTAGAAAACACCAGTTTATATCATTCACCTGCAACTGTCTCTAACTGGTCTCCTTGCTTTGGATCCTTATTGCTCAACAATTAGTCTCCCATAAGAAAAATACTTCCGGTTGGCTTAAAAACTTCCAGTGCTTTTTCATTGCAAAGAGAATGAAATCCAAAATCATTTACCAAGATCTGTAAGACCCTATATAACTAGAAGCTTTCTGACTTCAATAAAATTACTATTTTTATGGCCATTTTATTCATGACATTCATTTTCATTTGAAAGCCTTTGAATTTAATGATCTTTCTGGTGGGCTCTGTTAGACCTTGCCATAACTGCCTTTGCCTCATCATGCATGCTTCCTCTCAAATATTTTCTCCTCAAAGTTTTTCTCTGATTGATCACCTTAGCTAAAATAGCCCACTCCACATCCCATCAATTTTTACTATATTATCCTCATCTGTGTTCTTACTAGTAAATGCCATTAACTGAAATAATATTATGACAGTACCTTCAGTTAAATGATGTAAATAGATTTTCTAAGATTAAATGATCCTTCATTCTTTGGACAAAATCACCTTGGGCATGGTCTATTATCTTTATAAACTGCTAGGTTCAGTTGGTTAGGATTTTTGATTTATGGTTTTGCTTCTCTTCTATGTTTGTGGATAAATTATTCTCTAATTTCCTTTTGTGTTCCATCTTCTTTTGGTATTATGGTAATTCTGATTTCCAAGTCTGTAGAGTATTTTCTCTTTTGTCTATTTTCTATAAGCATATAAGACTGAAATAATCAGTTCCCTTAACATTGCATAGAATGCCTAAAAGCATTGTTTATTTTCCTTATGTGATTTTTTAAATAATAAATTAATTCCTTTAATAATTTGGTGTTTTTCTGAATTTCTAATTCTTCTTGTGCAACTTTTAGTAAATTATGGACTTCCATTAACAATGTAGTATTTGTCTACATTTTAAATTTTGTTTGTCATAACTCTTTCTATTATCTTCTTAATGTTATCTACATCTGTAGTATTTCCTCTTTATTTTTATAATTTTATTAATGAATTTCTACTCTATTTTATAAAAAATAGTTTTGCCAGAAATATAATTGTTTTTAGTTTTTTAAGGCCTTATGTTTTTTGAAATATTTCTATCCTACCTATATATAGTCTGTCTTGCATAGATTTCTGCTTTTATGTTCACTATTTCCTGGCTTCCATATGTTTTAATGTTATTTTGTTTCTATCTTTTCACATATTTTAGATTGGATAATTAGTTCACTGATTTTCAGCTTTATTTTCTGCAAGGTTCATTAGGTACTAATTTCCCTTAACTACTCTGATGTTACTCCCCTTTCCTTTAGCATTAATTACCTTAGTAATGTCTTTACATATTATCAATTTCCCATCATGTTCTCTTAAACAATGCTTTTGATTGATTGATTAATTGATTTTTAGATGTTTGTTTATTTATTTTGAAGTGGAGGAAGGGATAGGGACAGGGAGAGAGAGAGGGAAAGAGAGAATTCCAAGGAGCTCCATGATGTCAGCACAGAGCCTGACACAGGACTGGATCCCATCAACCAGGAGACCACGACCTGAGACAAAATCAAGAGTCAGACACTTATCTGACTGAGGCATCCAGGTGCCCCAACAATGCTTTTGATTTAAATGTTCTTATGAAGATGTGATTTTAATTTTATTACTCTTTTTTTTATTGTATGACTGAAATTGCCTTGACAACTTGTCAAAAATCATTTGATTATATATATGCCTGGGTCTATTTTTAGATTTCCTATTTTGTTACATTGATCCATTTATTTACACTTCAATATCTTAATTACTGTAGTTTTCAGAAATTTTTATCTGCTGCTTTTCCTCAATTTCAAAACATTTTTTATCTTTTTAAAATATATTTATATACAAAACTTTTGTATCAGGTTGTCAATTTTTACGAAAAAAAAATAAAGCCTGCTGAGATTTTGATTAGGATTTCATTGACATCTCTATAATATTACACAGGAAAATTTAATTTTATATAAGAAAGACAACATTTCAAAAAAGTAAGAAAAACATCTACATGAGTGTTTCAATAACTAGTAAAAAATTTGTGTTACTAAACTGGGACAGAAAAAAAACTTCAAATAAATTTAAATGGGATTAATTTCTCTTTTAAAAATTAAAGATGAGATATAAAATAAAATACATTTTGAAAAGCTATGAAAATTAGAAATAAAACTGAGCCTCCTTATTACATTGTAAAGTGTCTATAATAATCTAGAGAAAACATAGTACCTAATAGTGAAATATTGAAAGTTTTTTTCCTAAAATCAAGAATGATACAAGAATGTCTACTATAAGTTCAACTAACATTGTTCTACTATTTCTACTGAATATTATTAAGATCTTCATGAATTCAACAGGAAAATAAATTGAATACATATGTATTAGAGAGGAAAAAAGAATGAAATTGTTCTTATTCACATATGACAAAAAATTTTATATTTGAATGAATTTTTTTAGATACTAATTATGTCTATTTAAAGTACTTTTATGTATTTTAAGAATACACTTTTTTTTTTCAATGTGATTTTTCCCACTATGGAACTTCTTTTTTATTATATGAGTTTCTTTTTTTGGAAACAAAGCCATTTTTCTTTGTATTTAATATTTTTATATCATTGTCAGTGTGCATTTTTTATCTATTCTATTTTGACTTTTTATTTCCTTTCATCTGACAACCCAGTTTTCTCCCCTACTGCCAGATGATCCAGCATAAAGGATCATGGGGAGACTCCAGAAGGAATATCTTGGCATAAGGATTTTGTTGATCTGATAGTGGCTATAAAGTGGTGAAATTTATTTTCATCTTTCCTTCAAAAGTTTTCTTATGACTTTTTAATTATTATCTACATTACTCTTAATAGCTAGATATTGGCACTTCTACTTCAATAATCCACATCTCTTAACTTTTATTTTACCTTTCTTATAATATTTCTGATGTCTTCTGGGAAAGGTTCTGATTCTGACTTAACCTAACATCTTGTGTAATTTATTATAATTATTATATTTTTGTACTTAATATTTCCAACAAACCCTTTTCTATGATACCTTATACCTTTTTTTGAAGTTTCTATAACTACTAATAGTTCTGCTTCAAGTGGTATGTATTGTGTGCTGTGTTTTCTTCTGAGGAAGTTTACTACTCAGGATCTACACAGTCCATAATTGAGGTCAACAGATAATGTGTCTGGTAATATATAATGTATAGCAACCTTGAGACCAAGAACTAGCTTGTGTCAGTCCTTGTGAATGAGCAAATTTGTGAGTGACAAGTGGATGAGTCCCAGGAAAAAGAGTTGCAAGACATAAAACATCTTCTTTTAACTATTATTACATGCTTCTATTCATCCAAAAATCACCTGGGTTGTGGTTTCATCTATAAACTTTTAAGAAAGAGCAGCATTGGAGGGATATAGATTTTAGATTTTATTCCACAGCCTAGGAAGATGAGGTATGGAGGGTTAAGGGTGTTTAAACATAAGAAGAGAGAAAGGAGCTAAGATTGCAGAGAAATAGGAGGACCCTAGGCTTGCCCCATCCCTCGAACACAGCTAGATAAATATCAAATCATTCTGAATACCCAAGAAATCAATATGAGGATTGACAGAACAAATTGCACAACTAGAGGGAGAGAAGAGGCCACATCATGGAAGGTATGAAGTGTAGAGATGTGATTTGGAGAAGGAAAGGATCATGGCTGCTATGGAAGAGAGGGGGCCCTGGTCACAGAGGGAGGCAAGACACAGAAAAGAGCACACAGGGGAACACACAAGGAAAATATTTTCCCAAATATATTAACTGGGAAAACAAGAAGGGCTGATTTTCATGAGTTTTTACACCCAGTAGGGCTCAAAGATTGGAATTTTAGAGGTCCAGGATCTGGCTTGTGTGGAGTCCAGTGGGTGCTGCATTGCTACTATGGAGAAGAACAGATAGCTCAGTAGTAGATGAAACAATCTAAGGATCCCCTGGGATGCACTGGGAGAGACAGTTCCTCTTTCTTGGAGTGAATCTGAGAGAGGTGGAATTGCCTCTCCAGGGATGAAAGAGCTGGTGGGTACCATTACCCTTCCCTGCTACTCAACATAGGTACAGAGACACCTACTGAAGGCAGATAATCTGGACACTGATTCTCTGCTGTGCTTTACTCCAAAATCCACCCACTTGTGCTTTGGTGTGACTGCCAGTTTGGAACAAACTTGCATCAGTACCAGCAAAGTGAGATCCTCCACCAGAGGAATAGTGTGAGCCCTGCCATGCCAGGTCCCTAAAGTTGGGAGTTTTAAAACTCAGCCTGCTTGCCTGAAATAAAACACATATGCACTGTACTCCTGGGTGGACAAATGTCCTGAACGCAGTCAGGGTGAAGGCAGGGATCTGAGGAATGCCTGGTACACACAAGGGGAGCTTGTTTGCTCTTCTTGGAGGGTTTCCCAAACAGTAGCAGGCATGAATTCACTTCTCCAGATTGAGGGAAGTGGCTGGTGCCACTTCTTTCCACTGTCCCTCAGCACAAACTAATTTCAATAAGCAACACAGTGCCAAAAGTGACTGCTTAAACTGCTTATACCAAGCCTCAACCCCTGCATTCTGTAGGTGCTGCTTTTCTAGATCAGGTGTGCCTGAGAACCAGAGTAGCTGACCCCTCCCCTAGGAGATTAGCACAAACTCCTAGCACATACCATATATACTGACCTTAGAGCTTGGCAAAGCTTCAGTTCTAGTGTAAATAGCATTAGGTCTCTTTTAACAAGCAGAAAAGAGCACAACTAGTTACAACTCATCACACTCTAGACAAGGTCCAAACACTCTACACTGCAGACAAGGAAAAACTCTGCAGAGGACTGACTTGAGGGAAAGAACAGCCAAAACACAGCAGCAGAGTTGACACAGCATACCAGAGACACACCCTGAAGTGGCAGGTCATGGACAACAGATGACTTCTTCTTTATAAAGCCATTACTCTCAGGAACAGAAAATATGACAGGATTTCCTAACACGCAGAAGACAGAGACCTAGATAAAATCCAAGGTGGAGGAATTCATCCCAAAAGAAAGAACGAGAAAAGGTCATGGCCAGGGATATAATTGAAACAAATAAGTAATGTGTCTGATAAAGAATTTGCAACAACAATCATAAGGATACTAGCTGGGTTTGAGAAAAGACACCAGAGAGTCCCTTACTGCATAGGTAAAAGACCTAAAAAACTAGTCAGACCTAAATAAAAAATGTTATAACTAAAATGTGAAAATGACTTGTAATTACTACAAGGATGGAAGAAGCAAAGGAATGAATAAGTGATATAGATGATAAAATTTGGAGGGGGGGGGGAATGAAGCTGAAAAGAAGAAGGAAAGAAAAATATTGAATCACAAATATTGCCATAGGTTCCTCAATGACTCCATAAAGCATAATAACATTTGCATCATAGGAGCCCAGAAGAAGAGAGGGAAGTGAGGCAGAAGGTTTATTTGAGCAAAGTATAGCTGAAAACTTCCCTAATCCAGGAAAGGAAACAGACATCCAAATCCAGGAGGAACAGAGAACTCCCATCAAAATCAACAAAAGCAGGCCAACACCAAGACATATTGTAGTTAAATTTGCTAAATATAGAGATAAAGAAAAAAAAAATCCTAACAGCAGCAAGACAGAAGTCTTTAACTTACAAGGGAACACAAATAAGGTTAGCAGCAGATCACTCCACAAAAATGTGGCAGACAAGAAAGGAATGGCATGATATATTTAATCTGCTGAATGGGAAAATCTGCACCCAAGAGTATTCTATCCAGCAAGGCTATCATTCAGAACAAAAAGAGAGATAAAGAGTTTCCCACACAAAGACTAAACAGGTGTATGACCACTAAACTTACCCTGCAAAAAATATTAAATGAGACTCTTTGAATGGGAAAGAAAGACCAAGAGCAACAAACACGAGAAAGAAACAGAGAAAATCTCCAGAAACAATTACTTTACTGATAATACAATGGCATTAAATTGATATCTATCAATAATCACTCTGAATATAAATTGATTAAATGGTCTAATCAAAAGACATAAAGTGTCAGAGTGGATAAAAAAACAAGACACATCTATATGCTGCCTACAAGAGACTCATTTTAAACCTAAAGATATTTGCAGATTGAAATTGAGGGAATGGAGAATGGTTTATTATGCTAATGGAATCAAAAGATATCCAGAGTAGCAACATTCAGTAGTTATATCAGACAAAATAGATTTTAAACTGAACCTGTATTGAAAGATGAATAAGGGCATTCTATAATAACAAAGGGGTCTATCCAACAAGATCAATAAATTGTCAATATATATGACCCCAACTTGGAAACTCTAATATATTTAAAACAACTAATAACAAACATAAAGGAACTCATTGATAATAATACAATAGTAGTAGAGTACTCTAACATCCCACTTACATCAATGGACAGATCAAGTGGAAAATCAACACGGAAACAATGGCTTTGAATTACACAATGGACCAGATGTACTTAACAAATATAATCAGAACATTTCATCCTAAACTAGCAGAATACACATTCTTGTCAAATGCACATGGAACATTCTCCAGAATAGATCACATACTAGGTCACAATCAGACCTCAACAAGTACAAAAAGATTGACATTGTAGCATGTATATTTTCAGACCACAATTTCATAAAACTTGAAATCAACCACAATAAAAAATTTGGAAAGACCACAAATACATGGAGGTTAAAGAACATCCTACTAAATAATGAATGGGACAACCAGGAAATCAAAGAAGAAATCTAAAAATACATGGAAACAAAAATTAAAAAATTGTGGTCCAAAACTTTTGGAATGCAGTAAAAGCAGTCCTAAGAGGGAAGTATAGAGCAATACAGGTGTACCTCAAGAAACAAGAAGCATCTCAAATACACAACCTAACCTTACACCTAAAAGGGCTAGGCAAAGAACAACAAATAAACCCTAATACTAGCAGAAGAGAAATAATAAAGATTAGAATGAAAATAAATTATATATAAACAAATCAACAACAACAACAACAAAAACCAGGAGAACAAATCAATGAAACTAGGAGTTGGTTCCATGAAAGAATTAATAAAATTGATAACCCCCTAGACATACTTATAAAAAAAGAAAGATAAAGGACTCAAATAAATAAAATCATGAACGAGAGAGATCTTAAACAACACTACAGAAATACAAGCAATTATAAGAGAACATTATGAAAAATTATATGTCAAAAAATTGGGCAATCTGGAAGAAATTGATAAATTCCTAAAAACATATAAACTACCAAAATGGAAACAGGAAGAAGTAGAAAATTTGAACAGATCCATAACCAGCAAAGAATTTGAATCAGTAATAAAAAATTTCCAAACAAACAAATGTCCAGGGCCAAATGGCTTCCCAGGGCAATTCTACCTAACATTTAAAGATGAGTTAATATTAAACTCAAAGTACCCATTCTTCTCAAACTGTTCCAAAAAATACAAACAGAAGGAAAATTTACAAACTCATTCTACAAGGCCAGTAGTATGTTGATCCCAAAACCAAAGACCTCACTAAAAGAGAATTACAGGCCTGTACCCCTGACGAATGGATGCAAAAAGTCTCAACAAAATACTAGCAAATTGAATAGAACAGTACATTAAAAGAATCATTCAAGTGGTATTTATTCCTGGGCTGCAAGTGTTGTTCATATTCACAAATCAATCAACATGATACATCACATTAATAAAAGGAATAAAAGGATAGGAACCATATGATCCTCTCAATAAATACAGAAAAAGGTAAAAGATTTATACTCTGAAAACTATAGAACACTTATGAAAGAAGTTGAAAGGACACAAAGAAATGGAAAAACATACCATGCTTATGGATTGAGAGAACAACTATTGTTAAAATGTCTATACTACCCAAACCAATCTACACATTTAATGCAATTCCCATCAAAATATCACCAGCATTTCTCACAGAGCTAGAACAAACAATCTTAAAATTTGTATGAAACCACAAAAGACCCTGAATACCAAAAGCCATTTTGAAAAAGAAAAGCAAACCTGGAGACATCACTATTCTGGACTTCCAGATATATTACGAAGCTGTAATTATCAAGGCAGTATGGTATTGGCACGAAACACAAAACAAGAAAAACAACAAAAAACAACAGCAACAACAAAAACAGACATACAGATCAATGGAACAAAATAGGAAACTCAGAAATGGACCCACAACTCTACGGTCAACTCATCGTCAGAGAAGCAAGAAAAATTATTCAATGGAAATAAGTCAGTCTCTTCAACAAATGGTGCTGGGAAAACCGAACAAAACATGCAAAATAACAAAACTAAACCACTTTCTTACATACACAAAAATAAATTCAAAATGGATGAAAGATCTAAATGTGAGACAGGAAACCATCAAAATCCTAGAGTAGAATATAGGCAGCAACCTCTTTGACCTTGGCCATAGACTTCCTACTATGGAGGTCTCTGGAGGCAAGGGAAACAAAGGCAAAAATGAACTATTGGTACTTGATCAAGATAAAAAGCTTCATCACAGTGAAGGAAACAATCAACAAAACTAAAACACAAACTTTGAAATGGGAGAAGATATTTTCAAACAACATTATCTGATAAAGGGTTAGTACCCAAAACCTATAAACAACTTATCAAATCAACAAAACACTAAACAATCCAGTTAAGAAATGGGTAGAACACATGAGTAGACATTCTTCCAAAGAATACATCCAGATGGCTAACAGACACCTGAAAAGATACCAACATACCGATCATCAGGGAAATACAAATCAAAACCATGATAAGACACCACCTCACATCTGTCAGGAAAAAAAGGAAACACTCTCACACTATTGGTGGGAATGCAAACTGGTGCAGCTACTCTGGAAAACAGTATGGAATTTCTTCAAAAAGTTAAAAATGCAACTACCCTATGATTCCACATAAAACCACAGGTGTTTACCCAAAGGGTACAAAAATACTGATTTGAAGAGGCAAATGCACCCTCATGTTTATAGCAGCATTATCAATAATCGCCAATTATGGAAACTGCCCAAATTGTCCATTGACTGATGACTGGATAAAGAAGATGTGGTATATATACAATGGAATATTACTCAAGCATAAAAAAAGAATATAATCTTGCCACTTGCAACAATTTGGATACAGTTAGAGTATATTAGGCCAAGTGAAATAATTCAGTCAGAGAAAGACAAATACCATATGATTTCATTCATATGTAGAATTTAAGAAATGAAACAAATGAACATGGGGGAAAGGCCAACCAAGAAACATACTTAACTATAGAGAACAAATGGAGGGTTGCTGGAGGGGAGGACAGTGGAGAGGGTGGGCTAAATGGGAGACATGGGTGATGGGTATTAAGGAGGGCACTGGTTGTGATGAACAACAGGTATTATATGTAAGTAATGAATCACTAAATTCTACTCCTCAAACTAATATTACACTATATGTTAACTAATTGGAATTTAAGACTTGAAAAATATAAAAATAAAAAATAAACATTAGAGGACAGAACCTCAATTGTTTTTCTTCGACATATCACTCCTACAAATATTGGCTGCTAATTATTTTTCCAGAAAAGGGTCAGGCAATGATTATCCCAACAAAGTGTGGAGGATAAGAAAGGGATCTTCTTTGATTGCTTCTCCCATGATCCACATACTTTCTAGTAAATGATGGCATTTCCCTCCACTTGGTAGCTAACCTGCTTTAAAAGAACTGAGTTATGTTCTACTTTTTGCTAATCATTTAAGGTCCTGCTCCATGAGAGGATCTTATGATTTTCAGTTTTGAAAGTGACTAGGTAAATCAGTCTAATTCAAGCTCATGAGACTAGGTAATGTTGTGTCATAAATATAAGCTACCTTTTCCAAACTGTGATTTATGAATTGTAAAGATGAAATTTGTGTCACCATTTGATTGGTTCAATTCTTTATGTCTTCACTTGTGTTTTGAAAATCAATTTAAAGAGTGTTTTTTTAAAGTTTTATTTAGATTCTAGTTAGTTAACAGTGTAAAATTAGTTTCAGGTGTACAATTTAGTGGTTCAACACTTACACACAACACCCGGTGCTCATCACAATAGGTGCACTCCTTAATCCTCAGAAGGCCAGTTCTGTATGTCAGAATAACCATAGCATTAGGACATAGAGGCAAAAACATGCCAATTTTAAATACACCAAGATTTGCTACTTAAATAATGCCAATTAGGACATTCAATTCTGTTATTCTTCACCTATTCCCCATGAAGCATTTTAAGGCAATTGATAAATGGTTTCAAAAGTTTAATTTTAATCTTGTTCATAATTTTGTTATACTTGGAAATAGTCAAAATCTAACCTTGAAATTAAAATCAATCAATGATTAGATATTGAGTACATGAAAAATTCATGAGCCTTTTATAACACTACTTTAGCTTCCTAAAAACTCACAAGAAGAAAATTATAAAAATTTTATATTATTAAGTTCAATAAGAACTTCTTATAGTTCAAGCATTTGTAATAAGCAGCAAGGACAAAGATCCCTAATATCATTTGCAAATGTTAATATACATAGAAATAATAAAATAAAGAATATTTAACTATATATTAATCTAAATAGCATTCTATTTATACGTCTTAGCCAAACAAATTAAACCATACCTTACCAGAGCAACACTGCCTCCATACTGGTTATCACACATCTTCCCTTGAAAGGTTGCACCAACATAATTTGGTTTTTCTCTGTAACTTAAGTTTTAAAAAAAGATCATAATCATATAATTTTGTAAAATTTAGCACAACTACTATTAAGTTTGCCTAATAAATTTTTTGTCTTGCATATTTATATTATAAATTTGTAAATATTTCCACCTAACATAGGGTAACAAAGCTTGGAAGTGACTAAATGTATCTGCTTCTTTTTTAAAAAATGAAATACATTTTTTTTTTTAATTTTTTTTTCAACGTTTTTTATTTATTGTTGGGACAGAGAGAGACAGAGCATGAACGGGGGAGGGGCAGAGAGAGAGGGAGTCACAGAATCGGAAACAGGCTCCGAGCCATCAGCCCAGAGCCTGACGCGGGACTCGAACTCACGGACAGCGAGATCATGACCTGGCTGAAGTCGGACGCTTAACCGACTGCGCCACCCAGGCGCCCCAAAATGAAATACATTTTAAAAGCAGATAATAGAATGTTATTTTCATATTGAATTTTTAGAAAATAAGATTCTTCTTTATGTAGTATTTCTTAAAAAATAAATCTTAGTATATCAAAATAATAAAAATAAATAAAATCCCTTACAATTAGAAAGCGTAAGCAATACAATTGATAAGTTAAATGGACAGAGACACCTTATGGACTGAAGTTTCTCATTAATCAGAATTAGGCAGCCAGAGTTGCGCAAATGGCATATTTGTGGGACAGAAAATAATTTAAATTATTATAATTTTTTAAATATGTATATATTATTTTGATATAGTATAGTAACATATTATATATATCCTAAATATTGATAAGAGAAAAACAAAGTACTTATTAAATAGGAGGGTCTTATATTTTTGTAAATGCAAAACAACGTAAATATGGTATATTAGAGATTAAAATATACAGTAGTGCCTCCATAATCTTGGGATTTTTTTGTTATCCTATGCAAATAAAGCCTAAAAAGAAGACCTAATAACTACATTCATCATTTATGTTTCTTCAGATAGATATTGTTACTATTTCAAGGATAGTTAGGGAATTTAATGATATGTTATACACTCTAAGAAAGCAATGATAACAATATTGAAGGAGTGAGTTTTAACTACAAAAAATAAATAGAATGATTGACATCAATAATTCTGCTATAAAACCTGTGTTTTGAAAAATAATATTCACATGATATTGAATATTAGGAAAAAATGACACTTTTCCCCTAAAGGCCTGTTAACTGACAGAAATTAGGTCAAATATAGGTATGTTTTCTTTGTATAAGATTTAGTAAAGCTAAGATATGCTTACACAAGTAAAAATGCCACATCATGTGGACGCAAAACAAGATAAGATCTTTTCCACTTTAAAAATCTGTGTAATAATTCATTAGCATCTCCAGTTACTGGGATTTTATTTTCATCTATCCAAAGTTCCAATGAAGAGAGAATTATTGTAATATTAAATGATGTAAAAATCTAAAAAAGAAGACATAAAGAAAATATGCTCAAATATTATGGTTTAAATAGATTTGGGGATTTATCTATAACAATAAACACTACACTGATGACAAATATTAAATGACAGAACTGCTAAGCATGGATTGGATCTTATAGAGTATAAAACAAGTAATAATTAACATTTTGAAATGCTTGTACTTAAGCAAGCCCTGTGTGAAGTGCTTTATCAATTTAATAATTACCATAACCTGGGGCACCTGGGTGGCTCAGTTGGTTAAGAGTCTGACTTCGGCTCAGGTCATGATCTTGTGGTTCATGAGTTCGAGCCCTGCATTGGGCTCTGCTGATAACGTGAACCCTGGAGCTTGCTTAAGATTCTGTGTCTCCCTGTCTCTGCCCCTCCACCTCTCATGCGCTCTCTCTCTCTCTCTCTCTCTCTCTCAAAAGTAAATAAACATTTAAAAAATAATTACCATAACTTAATTAGGTATATATATAAGTTTTTATTCTTATTCTTATTCCTACTCAGAAAACTGAAACTTAAAATGTTATATTATTTGGCCTATTTCATATATCATGTGTTTTCAGGCAATGCCATAAAATAAAATGTATAGGAATTGTTTAAGCAACAGAAGCAAATAGAAAAGAATTAAAAGCAAAAACTTACAGCATTGGTCAGTCCAATCAACTGGAAGATTTTTTGAGTGACAACAATAGTATCAGAACCCATATGATTGTACTGAAAAATATAAGAAATTGTTTAAATTATGAATTTATTAGTTTTTAAGCATTATTAAATTTACAAACTTTTATTAATATTCCTAATGAACACAGATGCAAAAAAATCCTCAAAAAATATAGGCAGACTGAATTCAACAGCATATTAAAATGAAATACACTATGATCAGTAGGGATTTATTCCATGGATGCTAGATGGTTCAACATCTGCAAGTCAGTCAATATGATACACTACATAAGCAAAATGAAGGACACAAATCATATGTTCAGATGATGAAGAATCATCAGTAGATGCAGAAGAAGGCATTTTGACAAATGTCAACATCCTTTCATAATGAAAACTCTCACCAAAGTGGGAATGGAGAGAATGTACATCAACGTAATAAAAGCTATATATGACAAGCCTATAACTGACATTATACTCACCTGGAAAAATCTGAAAACATTTAGTCTAAGATCAGGAACAAGACCAGGATGCCCACTCTCATCAGTTTTATTTAACCATAGTATCAAAAATCCTACTCAGAGCAACTAGGTAAGAAAAAAAAAATGTCATCCAAATTGGAAAGGAAGAAGTGAATTATCACTATTTGTAGATCACGTGATGTGATACATAGATAACCCTAAAGACTGCATGCACACAAAAAAAGTTAGAACTAATTTTTAAAATTCAGTGAAGTTGCAGGATAAAAAAGTCACTATGGAAAAATTTGTTGTTTTTCTATACACTAATAACAAACAATCAGAATGAAAAATTATGAAAACAATTCCATCTGTATTTGTATCAGAAGGAATCAAATGCCTGGAAATAAGTTTAAACAAGGAGGTAAAAGATCTGTACATTGAAAACTGTAAGACAATGATAAAAGAAAGACACGCAAAAATAGAAATATATATCATGTTCATGAATTAGAAGAATTAGCCTTGTAAAGATGTTCATACTACCCAAAGCAATATACAGCTTCAATGTAATGCCTATAAAATCTCCAATGGCATTTTTCACAGAAATAGAACACAGTCTTGAAATTTGTGTGGACCCACAAAAGACCTTAAATAGCCGAAACAAATTTGAAAAGAATAAAGCTGGTGGCATCATGCTCCCTGATTTCAAAATATAATACAAAGCTATAGTAATCAAAGCAGTATGATATTGCCATTAAGACAGACAGCTGGGGTGCCTGGGTGGATCAGTCACAGACACATGGGGTGCCTAGGTGGATTAGTTGATTGCATCCGACTTCAGCTCAAGTCATGATCTCCCAGATCCTGAGTTCAAGCCCCACGTCAGGCTGTGTGCTGACAGTTCAGAGCCTGGAGCCTATTTCAGATTCTGTCTCCATCTCTCTCTCTGCCCCTCCCTGCTCTCATGCACTGTCTCTCTCTCTCTCTCTCTCTCTCTCTCTCAAATATAAACATAAATTTTTTTTAAAATAAAATAAAACAGACACATAAATCAATGGAATAGAACAGATAGCTCAGAAATAAATCCATGCCTTATAGTCAGTTAATTTATCATAAAGGAGTCGATAATACACATGTATGAAAACAGTCTCTTCAATAAATAATGTTAAGAAAACCACATAGCACATCCAAGCATGAAACTGGACCCTATCTTATGTCATACAAAAAATATAACTCATAATGAATTAAAGACTTTAATGTAAGACCTGAAACCATAAAACTCCTAAAAGACAACACACCAGTAAGTTTTTTCATATCAAGTGGTAATGACTTTTTGAATTTGACATCTAAAGTAAAGGCAAACAAGGGCACCTGGGTGGCTCAGTCAGTTAAGCGTCCGACTTTGGCTCAGATCATTTTCTCTTAGTTCATGAGTTCAAACCCTGTGTCTGGCTATGTGCTGACAGCTCAGAGCCTGGAGCCTGCTTCAGATCCTGTGTCTCCCTCTGCTCCTCCCCCCGCCTCTGCTCCCTCTGTCTCTCTCTGCTCCTCTCCCGCTCACGCTTTGTCTCTGTCTGTCTCTCAAAAAACAAACATAAAAAAAATTAAAGTAAAGGCAACAAAAGCAAAATTAAGCAAGGGGGACTACATCATTCTAAAGAGGCCATGCACAGCAAAAGAAAGCATGAACAAAATGAAAAGGCAACCTGAAAAATGGGAAAAGACATAATGGGTTAATATACAAAATATAAAAACAACTCATATGAGTCAATAAAAAAAGCAAATAATCCAATTAAAAAATGGGCCAGAAGATATGAATAGACACTTTCCCTAAGAAAATATACAGATGACCAAGAAGCACGTGAAAAGGTACTCAACATCAATAACCATCAGGAAAATCTAAATCAAAACCACAATGAGGTATCACTCACACCAATTAGATAGTTGTTTTAAGTAAGACAAGAAATAGCAAGTGTTGACAAGGATGTGTAGAAAAGGGAGCCCTTGTGGACTGTTGGTTGGAATGTAAACAGCTACTGTGGAAAACAGTAAGGAGTTTGCCCAAAAAATTAAAGATGGAGCTGCCATATGACCTAACGGTGCCACTTTTGGACTTTTGTCCAAGTAAAATAAAAACACTAACTCAAAAAATAGAAATGCACCCCCAGATTCCTTGTGGCATTATTTATAATAGCCAAGACATTAAAGCAATCTAAGTGTTCGTAAACAGATGGGGAAGGAATATATGGTACATGTGTGCAATGGAATATTACTCAGGCATAAAAAAAGAAGAAAATCTTGCCATCTGTGAAAACATGGATGCACTTTGAAGGCATTTGATTAAGTGAAATAAATCAGACAGTGGAAGGTAAATACTGAATTATCTCACTTATAAGTGGAATCTAAAAACAAAACAAAACAAAACAAAAACCAAACTCACAGATATAGAAAAAAGATTGATGGTCTCCAGAGGTGGGGTATAAGGAGTGGGAGAATGGGCGAAGTTGATCACTTGGCACAAACTTCCATTTATACCATAAGTAAGTCCTGAGGATTAATGTATAACATCATGACTATAGTTAATTAAACTGTATTGCATATTTGAAAGTTGCTAAAAGAGTAGATCATAAAAATTCTCATTACAAAAAAGTGTAACTATGTGTGGTGGTCATTTTTCAATACATATTTTGCAAATACTGAGTCATTATGCCATACACCTGCAACTAATATAATGTTACATGGCAATTACATCTCAATTTGAAATAAGACACTACAAATAAAATATGTTTTACTATCAAATAAATAATAATTATTGAGAGAAAATCTTAGTTTTAAACTATAAGATTTAAGTGGTGCCTGGGTGGCTCAGTGGGTTAAGCAACCAGCTTCTGCTCAGGTCATGATCTTGTGGTTCCTGAGTTTGAGCCCCGCATTGGGCTCTGTGCTGACAGCTCAGAGCCTGGAGCCTGCTTCAGATTCTGTGTCTCTGTCTCATTCTGCCCCTTCCCTGCTCTCTCTCTCTCTCTCTCTCCTCCCCAAAGATAAACATTAAATTACTTTAAATATAATATCTAAATGTGAAGAACAAAGATTATAGATTGAATACATGCCTTCAGAACCATGCCTTCCTGAAACCTCATTTAAAAAATTAAAAGTGTTAAATTATTAAAAGCAATTAATAGAAAATTAATTTTCAAAAGCACAAATGAAAGAAACAAAACAAACACAAAATTTGAAAACTGAAGAACAAGTGATAAATGATTAAGCAGATTTAAGAAATTTAAGTGAAACACCAGTGCAGCAATCTAATTCATCTTGAAGACTCTAAAATACTGAGATTGGCTACATAAGTTTTTCTTCAAGAGAAATTGGCACTAAGAGCAGGAAGATTGACTTTAAAGTTTGTTTAAGAAGTAGTCAAGTCTAGGGGCACCTGGGTGGCTCAGTCAGTTAAGCGACTGGCTTCAGCTCAGGTCATGATCTTGTGGTCCATGAGTTCAAGCCTCACGCCAGACCCTGTGCTGACAGCTCAGAATCTGGACCCTGCTTCGGATTCTGCCTCCCTCTCTCTCTGCCCGCTTCCCTGCTTGCACTGTTTCTCTCAAAAATAAATAAATATTTCTTTAAAAAAGAGGTATTTAAGGCTAGAAGAACCTCCAGAATGGCCTTATGAGAAAAGATAATCCAAGAATGTTATATATTGAATGATTCCATTTATATTACATTTTGGAAATTAAAAATATGGACACGGAGAACAGAGTAGTTGTTTTCAGAGATGAAAGAGAAGTGGGTGTGGGATGAAGAGAGATGAAAGAGAAGTGGGTGTGGCTCTGAAAAGGCCACACAACAGATCCTCATATTCATATTATTCTGTTTCTTGACTATGTATGTCAATATCGTAGATGTAATATTGTACTATAATATTTTAAGATGCTACAAATTGGAAAAAATAAAGGATACATGGGATCTCTATATATTCTTTTTATTTTAATATATATTTTATTCAGTAAAAAAGAAAACCAACACTATTGGTGATAAATAGTCATAAACAACACAAATCAACAAACACACAGAAATAAATTAAGGTAAACAATCAATAATTCAAGCACTTTATGCCAACATTTGAGATAACAAAGCTATGGTAAATGTTTCAATTCCAAATTTAGAAGCTCACTCATGTGCAATTAATAAGGAAGACTAAGAGTATAATTTTTGGATAGCAGCTAGGGCAGAAACAACATCAAAGAAATTAAGATAGTAGTTGTTTAAAAGTGTGTTAAAATTAGGATAGGGCAAAATCACAGATTTTGCAGGATTGAATAAAAGAACAGGATGGTTTGAGATACTCCAGAGTAAAAACTTCAGAATAAAAGTTTTTGTTTGGAGGCAATGGCTCTATCACAAACAATGATCTCTATGTATTCTTACAATGGCATATGAGTAAACAATTATTTCTTTTTTTTTTTTAATTTTTTTTCAACATTTTTTATTTATTTTTGGGACAGAGAGAGACAGAGCATGAACGGGGGAGGGGCAGAGAGAGAGGGAGACACAGAATCGGAAACAGGCTCCAGGCTCCGAGCCATCAGCCCAGAGCCTGACGCGGGGCTCGAACTCACGGACCGCGAGATCGTGACCTGGCTGAAGTCTGACGCTTAACCGACTGCGCCACCCAGGCGCGCCGTAAACAATTATTTCTAATAAAAAGATAATTTTTAAAACATTAAAAAAACTAGAAAATATGCACTTATGTCAAAAAGAGATAATAGAGGAGGAACAAAGAGTTATGAAACAGAAAAAGTCAAAATGGCAAATATACATACAAACATACAAATAATGACATTAACAATGAAAAAAATCACTTAAAGGGCACAGAATAAAAATGAAAAAAATCACTTAAAGGGTGAGACAGAACATCACACCTGCTCGAATGGCTGTTATCAAAAAGACAAGAGATAAGAAATGCTGGCTAGGATATGGTAAAAATGTAATTGTCCATCAATGGATGAATGGATAAAGAACTTGTGAGATGTACACACACGCACACACACACACACACCACACACACACACACACACATTGGAATATTATTTGGCCATAAAAAGAATGATTTTTTTCCATTTGTGACAACATATATGGACCTTAAGGACATTATGCCAAGTGAATTAATAAGTGAATTAAGTCATACAGAGAAAAATAGATACCTAAGATCTCATTTACATGTGGAGTTTAAAAAAAAAAAAAGCTCATAGATACTGAGAAAAAATTGGGAGATTTCCCGAAGAGGGGGCGAGGGATGGGCAAAATGAGTGAAGAGCATCAAAAGGCATAAACGTCCATTTATAAAATAGTAAGTTATGGGGATGTAATGTATAGTATGTATAGCTAATAATATCTGCATATCTGAAAGTTCCTAATAAAATAGATCTTAAAAGTTCACATCATAGGAAAAAACATTTTGGAACCGTATGCTGCAGATGTTAACTAGACCTATGGTGGTGGCCCTTTTACAGTATATACAAATACTGAATCATTATGCTATATACCTATAACTAATACAATGTCATATGTCAATTATACCTCAATTAAAAAAAGATAAAAGAAAAACTAATCAAAAATCTTAAGCAGGAGATTGATACAATTTGATTTATGTTTTTAAAAGGTAATAAGTTGGTTAAAATGAACAAATCAGGAGACTATAGCTGCTGGAGACGATGTGGAGAAATGGGAACCCTCTTGCACTGTTGGTGGGAATGCAAACTGGTGCAGCCTCTATGGAAAACAGTGTGAAAGTTCTTCAAAAAATTAAAAATAGATCTACCCTATGACCCAGCAATAACACTGCTAGGAATTTACCCAAGGGATACAGGAGTGCTGATGCATAGGGGCACTTGTACCCCAGTGTTTATAGCAGCACTTTCAGCAATAGCCAAAGTATGAAAAGAGCCTAAATGTCCCTCAACTGATGAATGGATAAAAAAATTGTGGTTTACATACACAATGGAATACTACGTGGCAATGAGAAAGATGGAAATATGGCCTTTTGTAGCAACGTGGATGGAACTGGAGAGTGTTATGCTAAGTGAAATAAGCCATACAGAGAAAGACAGTACCATATGTTTTCACTCTTATGTGGATCCTGAGAAACTTAACAGAAACCCATGGGGGAGAGGAAGGAAAAAAAAAAAAAAAAGAGGTTAGAGTGGGAGAGAGCCAAAGCATAAGAGACTGTTAAAAACTGAGAACAAACTGAGGGTTGATGGGGGGTGGGAGGGAGGGGAGGGTGGGTGATGGGTATTGAGGAAGGCACCTTTTGGGATGAGCACTGGGTGTTGTATGGAAACCAATTTGACAATAAATTTCATATTTTAAAAAAAAGGTAAAAAGGTCCTAGCCTCATTAGATTTTTGGTATTAACTCCTTTGTTTCTATAAGATGAATTAGGAACTTTCTGAACAGTTTAGAAAGTAGTTCTCAGGTTTTGGTACATGTCAGAATCACCGGGAAAATGAACAAAGAATATACAAACCGAGGCTTGTTGAAGGACAGCAGGGTGTGTGTCGCTGGTTTTATCACCAAGTTTCCTGAGTGATTCTTATTCATACCAAAGTTTGAAACCACTAGATTAGAATCTAATCATCAGTTACATAAAATTTAGATAAAATGTGGCTGTGAGCTCATAAGCTCCTGATGAAATTTTTAATCTTAGTCTTTTAATCGTCTTTAGGTTTATTCTGTGTTAATTGATCTATTTAACAAAACTATAAAACAACCATAGTTATTAATATAAAAGCAAAAATTATAAATATTAGTCAATAGATTCCAGCAATATATCAAAGAATAATATGTGATGATGAAGCAGAGTAGTTTTCCAGTAAACTAATGTGCAACATCAATAAAATATGTAAACATTATCCATTACATCAACAAACTGCAGGAGAAAACCTGCATAACAGATGTAATAATAGATGCTGAGAAGCATTTGATAAAATTTGCCAGCAATTCCTATCAAATGCTTCAAAGTAGTATTATTAGTTATTTGAATGAAATAGTTAATTTAGAAAGGTAGAAATAAATTCTGCATTATAATTAATTTGGGGGATAAAAATAGGAATAAAAATGAGATTGGTCAGGTTAAAGACAGAATATTAAGAGAGGAATTGGGACCAGTAAATACAAACAAATATTTAAAGAAGTGTTATAAATTAAAGAAAAATATTGGTGTGTTAGCTAAAAGAAGAGAAACTGTTAACTGTTTTATTTGTTTTTAATATAGAATAACATGTATTTCCTGATGAAAATTGATAATGTGAGCTTGGTTTTTTATTGTCACATCCTTGAGTGGGTGAGTAGTAATGTACACAGAGTTCTAATGTTAGATTGGAGCACCATTTCATTCTTACTAACATCAAGGAAAGTAGAGAATATTATTACAAATTCCAAGTTCAATATTTGATAAAATGACAAAAGTTTGTGGACTTTCTCCCCTGATTTGTTCTATTTTGTCTGTGAAATATGAGTCAGCAAAGTAACCAATCAAAAGTGGAAAGGCATGATGAAGTTTGGAGATTTATGAAATTAAAGTGACAGCATTCCCTATTGTGTATTCCTTCTAGTTGTAAACAGATTACTTGTTCATTTCAATTTAACCAGGTTCGAGGCTTTTCCAGGGAGACCATTAAAGGGAAAAAATGGCAAGTGAGTTGAGGATGTTTGCAAAGGAGTGACAATAATGCAATAATGGGGAACCATAATATACATGGTTTGTAAGGAAGAGTGGAGTACATTTTGGAGGTTAATGCAACAGTGATATAATTAATGGATAAAAATCTTGGTGGCATAAAATAAGGAAGACTGGAAATGAGGAAAAAGATTGGTGTACAAAAAAAAAACGTAGTTTAAGATTGTAATGCTTGAATATTAGAGTATGGAAGAGTGATATTATAGTAGCCGTCAATTATAATGTATAATTATAGAAGCTGATGGCTGAGGCAGGTTGATGAATAGCATTATTGGAGTTGAAAAGTCAAGGAAATGAAAAAATAATTGAAATGAACATTTTAGTAAACATTAAAATTATGATTCAAGTGTTATTAGAAAGTGGGCAGTGACCAATGTGTTAAACTTTCAGGCAAAAAGCAGGGAAAATGCAAATTGCTTTACATTATTTCTGTTCCTGTATCATGGCACTTTGGAGTGTAGCAAAGTATAACTTTCTACCCCTTGAATTAGAGGCTGGACATTGTTACTCTTTTTGGATGTTTTTAGCAATCATGATATAAGGAAAGGCTTATAAATCACTTACAACTTGAATGTTGTCCATTCTTGCGGTTTTGAAGGACCTTGTCAATGCTACTAGCATTGTAAACAAGCCCCCAAAAAATAAAAATAAAAACCTATAGGACTTTTTTCAGACTGACAAGTCACCACGTGCAGCAGAGATTAAACATACCAGCTAAGACACCTGTGGATCAGCCAACCTCATGTATAATTAGTACCTTGCTAAAGACAGGTAAGTGATATCAGTATAGCAAGAGAAAATCTTGCTGAGATCAGAATAAATTTTAAAATTGTGAGCTGAATAAATAGTTGGAGTTTTTTTTTAACTACTAAATTTTTTGGAGTACCTTGTTATGCAACAAAGGCAAACCAATGCACAAAAAGTGATTTAAGAATTTATTAATAACAAGAAATAAAAATAAGAATATATGAAAATATCTAACTTACAGACAGTGAAATAAAATACCTAGCAAATGTGTAAAACCTATAGAAAGAAGAGTTCATAAATTACTGGGGAATTAAAGAAATGATTACATCAGGACTTCTGAGATGGTGAAATGATGAGCTCTGTGGATCCTTTCCATGATAAGCAATGATAAAACAAAATTGTCAAAAAACATTTCAAGATTCTAGTAATTGACCAAGGCCATACAAAAATATTAGAAGAATTTATTAAAGAAAAACTGCTAACCTGATGTTGAAAATAGTGAGAATATGTTGCATCTTACCTGAAGCTCTCCCCATCCCCATCTTAAGTTCTGTTGTGTAGTTATTCTACCATGGTTGGTCAAAACATATAAGTCATCAGAAGAAGATGAGATTTTCTGGAGCAGAGAAAAGGCAAAATGCCCTGGGTGCATGCCCAGATACATTGCCCAAAACAGTAGTAATCTCTGTGGCAAATGAACATTAAAAGTCATTATTATAGCTAAAATAAGGTGTGCTTCTCCTAGTTTCTGAAAAAGTTCTCAGAAGACTATCTGGAAATCTAACACGGAGGTGGAGGGAATGCAACAGCCAACATATACAACAAATATGCTGCATCATATATTCTTGATAGTCTGAAATATTCCATGCATACACAACTACAAGGTATCATTCAGGCTCAGGAGACACTGAAAGAGATCCAAGATATCCACAACATCATAGATAAACTTAAGGCATTACTCACTACCAGAAGAGATATGAGAAAGTCCCATGGAATTTAAAACCTCCCTGACTTAAAATACTGTCTAAATATCGGATACTATTCCCAACCCAGAGATAAATCCAGAATGGAACACTTACTAGCTCAATTGTTGGAGGATAGCCTCTTCCTAATAATTGGCTGGCTGGCCACTAAGATATGCTCACCCAAGATACAAACAAACAAACAAAAACAAACAAACAAATAAAAACCCTAGGAAACCTGACCTAAAAATAAAAACGAGAAAAAATAGTAGGTACAAACATCTATGTGCTGCCTACAAGAGACTAACTTTAGACCTAAAGACATCTACAGATTGAGACCAAGAGAATGGAGAAACAGTTATCATACAAATGGATGTCAAAAGAAAGCCAGAGTAGCAATATTTATATCAGACAAAATAGACATTAAAACAAAGACTGTAACAAGAGATAAAGGGAATTGTATAATCATAAAGGGGACAATAAAACACTAAGTTACAACAATTGTAAATATTTATGCCCCCAACATAAACACCCAAATATATAAAACAATTAATAACAAACATAAAGGTACTCGTTGATAATAATACAATAATAGCATGGGACTTAAAAACCCTACCCATATCAACAGATAGATTATCTAAACAGAAAATCAACAAAGAAACAATAGCTTTGAATGACACACTGGACCAGATGGACTTAATAGGTATATTCAGAACATGCCATCCCAAACCAGCATAATACAAAATCTTTTCAGGTGCACATGAAACATCATCCAGAATATATCACATATTCTATTACAAATCAGGCCTCAACAAATACAAAAAGACTGAATCATACTATGTACTTTTTATGACCACATGCTATGAAATGAAGTCAAGCACAAGAAAAAAAATTGGAAAAACCACAAACGCATGGAGATTAAAAAACATGCTAATGAACGGGTCAACAAGGAAAATACATGGAAACAAATGATAATGAAAATGCAAGAGTCCAAAACTTTTGGGATGCAGCAAACGTGGTCCTAAGAGGAAAGCATTTACCAATGCAGGCCTATCCTAAGAAGCAAGAAATTTTTCAAATAAACAAACTAACTTTACACCTAAAGGAGCTAGAAGAAGAATAACAAATGAGGCCTAAAGCCAGTAGAAAGAAGAAAATAGTAAAGATTAAAGCAGAAGTAAATTATATAGAAACTGGGGGAAAAAAACAGAACAATGAAACCAGGAGCTGGTTCTTTAAAAAAATTTATAAAATTAATAGATCTCTAGTGAGACTTAATCAAAAAGAGAGAGAGTGACAAACAGACAGACATAGAAAAAGGAACCAAATAAATAAAATAACAAATGAGAGAGGAAAAATAACAACTAACACCACAGAAATACAAACAATTATAAAAGAATATTATGAAAAACTATATGTCAACAAATTGGACAACCTGGAAGACATTGATAAATTCCAAGACATATATATTACCAAAATGAAAACAAGAGAAATAGAAGACTTGAACAGAACAATAACCAGCAAAAATACTGAGTCAATATTGAAAAATATCCCAATAAACAAAAGCCCAGGGCCAAATAGCTTCACAGGCAAATTCTACCAATTTGGATGAGTTAATACCTATTCTCAAACTATTCTAAAAAATACAGGAGGAAGGAAAATTTTCAAACTCATTCTATGAGGCCAGCATTACCCTGATATCAAAACCAGACAAAAACTCCACTAAAAAAGAGAACTACAGGCCAACAACCCTGATGAAAATAGGTGCAATAATTCTCAATAAAATACTAGCAAACTGAATCCAGAAATACATTAAAAAAACCAATCACCACAATTGTGGGATTTATTCCTGTGTTGCAAGGGTGTTTCAATATTTGCAAATCAATTAACGTGATATGCCACATTAATAAAAGAAAGGATAAGAATCATATTATTACTTCAATGGATGTAGAAAAAGCATCTGAAGACATTTATTCATGATAAAAACTCTCAACAAAGTAGGGTTGGAGGAAACATACCTCAGCATAATCAAGGCCATTTGTGAAAAATCCACAGCTAATATCTTTTATGAGGAAAAAATGTTCCTATGGTCAGGAACAAGACAGGGATGTCCACTCTCACCACTGTTATTTATCATAGTACTAGAAGACCTTGCCTCAGCAATCAGACAACAAAAAGAAATAAAAACCATCCAAATCAGCAAGGAGGAAGTCAAAATTTAACTATTTGCAAATAACATGATACTCTGTATAGAAAAGTCTAAAAAACTTCATCAAAAAAATTCCTAGAACTGATACATGAATTCAGTAAAGTCCCAGGATACAAAATCAATGTACGGAAATTTGTTGCATTCCTATACACCGATAATTAAGCAGCAGAAAGAGAAATTAAGGAGTTAGTCCCATTTATAATTGCTCCAAATCCAATAAGATACCTAGGAATAAACCTCACCAAAGAAGTGTAAGACCTGTACTCTGAAAACTATAAAATAGTTAATAAAAGAAATTGAAATGGATATAAAGAAATAGAAAGAGGTTCCATACTCATGGATTGGAAGAACAAATATTGTTAAAATGTCTATAGTATACAAGGCAATCTACACGTTTAATGTAATCCTTATCAAAATACCAACAGAATTTTTCACAGAAATAGAACAAACAATCCTAAAACCTGTATGGAACCACAAAAGACCTTGCATAGTCAAAGCAATCATGAAAATGGAAAGCAAAGCTGGAGGCATCACAATTCCAGCATCACAATCATAGCTTCAAGTTATGTTATAAAACTGTAGTGATTAAGACAGTGTGGTACTGGCACAAAAACAGACACATAGATCAATAGAACAGAATAGGGTGTCCAGAAATAAACTCACAACTTCACAACTTAATCTTCAACAAAGCAGGAAAGAATATCCAATGGGGAAAAAAAGTCTCTTCAACAAATGCTGTTGGGAAAACAGAACAGCAACATGCAAAAGAATGAAACTGGACCACTTTCTTATACCATACACAAAAAATAAATTCAAAATGGATTAAAGACCTAAATGTGAGACCAGAAACCATAAAAATCCTAGAGAAGAATATAGGCAGTAACCTCTTTGACACTGACCACAGCAACTTCTTTCTCGATATGTCTCCTGAGGCTGGGTAAACAAAAGCAAAAATAAACTATGGGACTAATTAAATATTATTATTTAATTTTAATAAAAATTAAAAGCCTCTGCACAGTGAAAGAAACAATCAACAAAACTATAAGGCAAGTTATGGAATGGGAGAAGATATGCAAAAAAAGTAGTACCCAAAATCTGTAAAGAACTTATAAAACTCAGCACCAAAATAAAAAAAAAAGAATAATACAATTTAAAAATTGTCAGAAGATATGAATAGATATTTTTCAAGAAGACATCCAGATGGCCAACAGACAAATGAAAAGATGCTCAGCATCATTGATCATCAGGAGACACATCAAAACTGCACTGAAATATCATCTTACACCTATCAGAATGGCTGAAATCAACAACACAAGAAATAACAGGTGTTGGTGAGGATATGGAAAAAGGAGAACCCTCTTGCACTGTAGGTGGAAATACAAACCAGTGTAGCCACTCTGGAAAAAAGTATGGAGATTCCTCAAAAAGTTAAAAATAAAAAACTGTAGGCAATCTAGCAAATGCACCATGAGGTATTTACCCAAAGAATAAAAATAATAATTCAAAGAGATACATGCATTATCTACAATGGCCAAACTATGGGAACAGCCCAAATGTCCATCAACTGATGAATGACACAATGGAATATCACTTGGCCATAAAAAGGAATGAAATGTTGCTATCTGCAATGATATGATGGAGCTCTCATTGCGCTAAGGAAAATAAGTCAAAGAAAAACAAATACCACACGATTTCACTCATATGTGTAATTTTTGAAACAAACCAAATGAACACAGGGATAAAAAAAGAAAGAGAGAGGCCAAACAAACTATAGAGAAAAAACTGATGGTTACCAGAGTAGAAGTGGGTAGGGAATGGGTTAAATAGGTGATGTGGATTAAGGAGTGAACTTGTGATGAGCATCAGGTGTTGTATGAAGTGTTGAATCACCCTTGAAGTTAATATTACCCTGTATGTTAACTGGAATTTAAATAGAAACTTTATGAAAAGTAAAATAAAGTATACTGAAACAGCTAAGGGAAAAGAACGAACTGAAGGAAATTTTAAAAAAGGAACATGATATATGAAAAAAAATGAGAAAAATAACAAGGATATAGAAATTATTTTAAATTTGAAACAAATTCTGGAGTAGAATAATACAATAAATAAATTGAAAATTAATTAGAAGGGGTCAACAGTAGATTTGAAGAGACATATGAAGTAATCAACAGACTCAAGGGTAGGATAATTGAAATTACTAAGAACCAAAGAGGGGGGTAAAGGGGGACTTATACCACTGTGCAGAATAATATATGAATTGTGGAATCCCTGAAAAAGAATAGAGATTATTTTTGAAGAAACAATGACCAAAAACTTCCCAAATTTGATAAAATACATGAACCTACAAATCCTGGAAGCTCAACAACACTAAGAAGCATAAATCCAAAAACAAACCACAAGACACATTATAATCAAAGACATTGTAATCAAACTGTAAAACCTAAAGACAAATATAGAATACTGAAAGCAGCAAGACAGAAGTAATTAATCACATAGAAGGGATGATAAGATTATCATTCATTTTCTTCATCAGAAACCTCAGAGGTCAGAAGACATTAGGATAATATATTTAAAGTGTCAAATGCAAAATGGTACAGCCACTCTAGTAGAAATTCTGGCATTTTCTTACAAAATGAAGCAAACTCTTACATATGATCTAGAAATAATACTCCTTGGTATTAACCCAAAGTAGTCATAACTTATGTCCACACAAAAACCTGCACATGGATGTTTTTAGCAGTTTGGTTTACAATTTTGGAAGCTTGGAAGCAACCAAGATATCCTTCAGTATGTGAGTGACTAAATAAACTGTGGTGTATCCAGGCAATAGAATTTTATTCAGTGCTGAAAAGAAATGAGCTATTAAGCCAGGAAAAGGCATGCAGCAAAGTTGAAAACATACACTATATGTTTCAATTACATGACACTCTGAAAAAGCAAAACTTTGGGGACAGTAAAAAGGTCAGGCATTGCCAAGCATTAGGGAAATAGAAAAGATAAATAAAAATTATAAATAAAAATTACTAAGAAACTATTCTAAAGGTAGCAATTATTTTTATTTATATTATTTATATAAAATTAAGAATAAGTTTATAGATATTTTATTTTCAATTTACTGATAGTAGTAATTTAAAATACATTAAAGCAGCAATAAAGCAAAAATTGTCATTTATGGTCATTTGTTAAAAATTTATTCCAACTTTTTTATAAACCTTCATTGCTAAAATAAATGGACGTAAAATAAATTAAAATATACTTACCAAATTTTTTTCAACTACAACATGCATTTCTATATACTGAGAGAACTCTGAGAGTGGCTGAAAAAAATCCACAAACTTTACATCAAAATTGAAGAATTACTTAAATATTTTAATATTTACCACTACTTCATGAATTTGATGTCGTAAAATCTGATTTATATATAAAAAATAGAACCAGATAATATAAGCAAAACTTGGCATCACTGAATCATTTTCAGAAATCTTGCCTTTGTCACATCTTTTCTACCTGATCAAATATTTATTTTTTATTTATTTAAAAAAAATGTTTAATCCTTATTTATTTTTGAAAGAGAGACAGAGTGTGAGCAGGGGAGGAGCAGAGAGGGAGGGAGACACAGAATCGAAGCAGGCTCCAGGCCCTCAACTATCAGCACAGAGCCCAACGCGGGGCTCGAACTCAAAAACCATGAGATCATAACCTGAGATGAAGTTGGACGCTCAACCGACTGAGCCACCCAGGCACCCCTACCTGATCAAATATTTAATTCACTCAAGGAAAACTTTCCTCTAATTCCATTGTCCATATTCTCATTGGTACTTGTCTATTCATCTTATTTTCTCTGTTTCTATTTCTCAATTGACTTCCCAATACAAGATGTATGTGTTTAATTAGATTAAAAATCCTATTATACAGTAGTATGTGGTACTATGTTTTTTTTTTTCTGTATCCCTAAAAGGTGAGGACACATCTGTGTTTAGAGGAGTGGGATTTCATTTAAAGGATAAAGTTAACTTTTGTATAATTTACCTCAGAAAAATGCTAGCCAATAGAGAATCAAAATAACTAACACTCTTAAATTGGATCATAGAAATCTCAAGATGTATATTCTGGATATGATGTGATCCATGTAGATCATAGTAATTAAATTAGGCATAAATGTGAAGCCTAACGGTGTTTGAAAGCTGGCTTATTTTTATGCGACTCAGATTGTTTCCCAAACATGGGGATACAATAATAATTGTTATAATTACTACCAATAAAATGTTACTTATTTTCATCAGTTTTTATGCAGGAGAAATGCACTGGGGAAAACATGTAAGACAGACATTGCAAGCACTTTAAGACTATAGTGTGGATAACTCAAAATATTTTGTTACTAAAATAGCATATCATCTACATGCACAGGAAAATATTTAGAAGTAGAAAAGGAGGACCAAATTTCAGAAATTGAGGAAAATGTTATCATGCTCATTTTAGTGTGTGCTTTTTCTTCTTTACACTGATATTTAATCCCTTGAAATTTCAAAAGCATTTCGTTTTCATTAAAATGCTTTCCTTAATGCATAAAAAAGAGAATTAAAGAGGAACAACAAATCTGGTATTTAGTGGAGATCAGAAAAGTGACAGTTATATGAAAATAAAGGGAAAAAAAAGTTGAGAAAGGTCAGAAAGACACATTTAGAGATGATTGACTACTCACTTTAAATTCCCCCTCACCTTAAAATTCTCTTTCTTGGCCCAAGTCTTGGAGATTTAAGGGTTTCATTTTAAAAATGCAAGTGAAATCCCCTTATTGTCTAACTGGTTTCTTACTATTACTTCCAAAATTAAGCACCAAATATTGCAAAGAAGTTTTGCTTATAGAACTTTATCATTTTATTAAAGTCCCTAAACAAGAAATGACACTACCTTACCTGAGGATAAAAGTAAACATTTAAATTATTTGAGAGAAATAATACATTAATGGATTGAGTGATTAAAATCTATTTCTTTGTTTTAAGGAAAATAAGTGTTGGCTAACATTCACTGAAATAATCCTTGATCACTGTCTTCTTTGAGATTGAAATTGGTAATATTTAGTTAACAAGAATTTATTTACTCATTTATGGAACAATAAGCTTTGATGCAGAAAAAAATACATAGTCCGTTCTGGCCAAATAAAAGTTCAATACAAAGTTGCATAAATTAATGCCAGGAATTGTTATGTGTTGGAAAAGTTGATAGCTTTGAAAGCAGATAACTTGATTTCAAAAGACCTCTAAAGTTATTTTATTTGATAAGAGAAAGTAGCCATATACAGAGACAAATTTCTTAGTTATGTGTTACATAAAGATGATTCCAACTGCAGGAAAGTTTGCTTTGGTCAAGTAAATACTAGAGAATTGGATCTAAGCAAGAAAATCACATAACACCTCCAGATGATCCAATTCCAATATAGATGGATTAAAGGTTTAAGTTTAAAAGATATCAAAGGTCATTGGTATGAATATTCAGGGAGGGAGAAGGGACATGAAGATAAAATTTGAGAGATAGATACAAACTTACAAACTTACTTAGATATATAGATGATAGATATACATAAATAAGTAGATAGATAATGTGTGTTTGTGTATTTTAACTTGAGTGATCATTAAGTCCAATATGGGATAACTCAGGAAGAAATTTAGAAAGAAAGTGGGAGATCTGTAAATTACAGCAGACAAATCCATGGAAAGGTATATGACAAATAAAAATCTGAAACCTAACAAAGGAAATATCAGTACCTAGAATGTGAGTATATCTATAAGGAAAAGTCAGAAAACATGGGATAGAATGAAAAACAGGAGAGTTTTTTCAGAGAGTAAAGTGAGTCATAAATTACAGGGATTTTTTTTATTGTATTTCACCATTAATATCATACTTAATGGCAATAGACTGAATCCTTTCCTCCTAAGATTGGAACAAGACAAGGATATCTTTTCTCACCTATTCAATATTATACTTGAGGTGTTAACTAGGGCAGTTAGGCAATGAAAAATAAATGAAAGGTATCCTAATTGCAAAGGAAGAACATAAACTGTCTTTATTGAAGATAACATAACCTTATACATAGAAAACTACAAAAACCTCAATAAGATAAGAAACCAATAAGCAATTTAAACAAGTTTGCAGGATACAAAATCAGTATATATAAATCAACAATTTCCAAACACTAATAGTTAGAAACATAACTTTGAAATAAAAATTAAAATTTCCATAATATTTAAATAAAAAATGTAGAAATAAACTTAACAAAAATAGTTTTGATGACAACTTAGAAACTGAACTATACAAAACACTGCAAAAAGAAATTAAAAAACAAAAAGCTATTCAGTGTTCACAGATAGAGTCAGTATTATTAAATGGCAATATTTCCCAGGGCAGTCTACAAAATCAACATAACACCATCTGGTTCTTTAAAGGAATTGAAAATAAAATTTAAAATGTATTTGGAAATGAATACTACCCTGAATAGCCGAAACAATCTCATAAAAGAACATCTCTGAAGAGTGTACACTTACTAATTCCAAAACATACTTCAAAGATATAGTGGTTAAACAAATAAAAGTGTGGTTCTAGCATAAGAATATACATAAAGATAAAACGTAATTGCAATGCAGAAATAGTCCCAAACATTTATGGTCAACTGATCTTTGGCAAGGCGGTGGGGGGGGGGGGGGGGGGGGGAGGGAAGCCATGAAAATTCAGTGGACCAAAGATTAGTTTTTTTAAAGAAAAAGAATTGGAAAAACTAGATTTCAAATAAAAAATGATGAATTTAGAACACTACCTCACTCCGGACAAAAATTAAATTATATTGGATTATAAATTAAAATGCAAGAAATTAATAAATGTTTTAGAAGAAATATAATAATGAATTTTCTAACTCTGGTATGATGGTTAATTTTATCTGTCAACTTGATTGGGCCATAATACACTGATTTGTAGTTAAACATTATTCTGGATGTTTCTGTGAATGTGATTTCAGATGAGATAAACATTCATAATGGTGGACTTTGAGTAAAACAGACTACGCTCCATAATGGGTAGACCTGATCCAATCACACACACATAAACATATATAGGCATCTTGTTGGTTATGTTTGTCTGAAGAAATATATGCCCTGAAAGAGACCCTTAACTACTGTATTTGCAGAGCTGAGAGTGTTGAAAACCAAACTCATAATCTCATTTATATGAATGGATGAATTATAACACAAATTGAATGTTCAATCTTACAGGTGTCTACTGTTAAAGTGTGCACATTAATTGGGAAGCAATGAGATTCTGAAAATTGGAAAAAAGACATATAGCAAGATTCTGACAAAGCTAGGAGTCACTGATCCCTTAAATCCTGATGAGTCTTCTTTGCCAGTAGAAGCAGCCTCTCTATCCCTGCATAGGAAGATTAACCTTGTCTTTCTTGAGGAAAATGTAATTGCCTCTCCCGAGGCCATTGCCTTAAAAGATGCTGGTGATTCTCCTCAGGACTCTAGGTATATATCTTCAATATTTATGTGAATTTCTTTATATGTTATTTGTATCAACATTTTGACATAATAAATATGGAGAAAGGAGTGCATCTGCAGACAATAAAGGTCCAGATCCCAAGAAAAATTGCTACTAACAGTGGAAAATGCCTGTTTGGAGTTCTAGAGAATTGAATGACTAGTTTTGAGGCTTACAATATAAGTCATGAAGTTTCTGGTACATCTACCTATAATGTATATTAATGTAAATAATTTGTGCATTAGAAAAATATAGTTTATATTGTTGCATAGCAATAATCATAGTTTACTCAATTAATCACCTACCTCTATACTTTGTATTTTATAGGGCATTTCTCTTGATTCAATACCCTTCTCAGCATATAAAGAAACACCTTTATGCTTATGTTTTACTTCATAAATCACATGTTCAAAACCTATTGAAGGCTCCAAGGGCTCAATCCCATAACTCACATTTTCAAACTGTAGTAAACCCCTACAAATTCCAAAAATAAGTAAATAAATAAAATAATGCATTTTTAAAGTCAATAAAATAAATAACAAAATTATACTGGAACAGTTTTTTTTTAACAGTATGTAGATTATTTTGAGTCTTGGTCTTAGATGGTAAAGTAGGAAAAAGTTACTGAATATCCACAAACTTACTGAATGGCACAGAATAGTAACATTATTGATATTCATCTAGCAATTAATATTTCATAGTCTATAAATATCTCAAAAATATTAATTCAGGATTGGGTAGGAGATATTACAAGAATTTCCATACTGTGCTTTTCCACTGACAATTTCCCACAATAAGTCATGCCTCATTTTAGAACCCCTGAATATAATTTTAAAAATTTAAAAACTTTAAGACAATATTATACTTTGTAATTATCAAATTATATAACACAACCTGAGTCCAGCACATGTGCTAATGGTCACCATAGAATTTGGATAACCTTCAATAAACCCTCGGTAGTAGCAAAAATTCTGAAAAATAAAGATAAAATACGTAGACCTCTATTAGAATAATTCACGTTAAAGGAACTATTTTCAAATATTTAAAACATATATGTTTATTTGTGTGTATGTGTCAAATATTGTTTCCGAAACAGATTTATAAGATTATTAAATAAGCATTTGGCTCAACTGAACAAAAAGTTCCCAAGTTCAAAGAGAATTAAGTACACTTCCATATTTTTCCTGTTATAAATTAAACCTAACATTTGTAGTCATTAGGATCAAAGTAAAATAATAAAAAATTTATTTTTTCACCCTCTTGACTTAAGTTTGCAAGATAGAGGTAAAAAAAATAAATCCAAAAGAGCATTTTTTTCTTTTCAAAATTACTTGAGTGTAATGGCAGAACAGCTTGCATTAACTCTGTCACTAATAGGGGCGCCTGGGTGGCTCGGTTGGTTACACGTCCGACTTCGGCTCAGGTCATGACCTCACGGTCTGTGAGTTGGAGCCCCGAGTGGGGCTCTGTGCTGACAGCTCAGAGCCTGGAGCCTGTTTCAGATTCTGTGTCTCCCTCTCTCTCTGCCCCTCCCCTGTTCATGCTCTGCCTCTATCTGTCTCAAAAATAAATAAACGTTAAAAAAAATTTTAAAAAAAAAAGAAAAAAAACCTCTCTCACTAATAACGAATATAAACTTCGGAAAAATAATGTTTTAACTACATCTACGAAGGCAGGCAGGTAAAGGTGGGAGCAGGGAATCCACAATAGAAAGAAGAAAACTGCATTTTCTGATATTTGCATTTGTGTGTGTTTTCACCTGAGAGCACTCCCCAACACAGGGCAGTGTAAAGTAGCTAATGTTCCAACAACAACAACAACAATAACAAATTACTGACCAGATTTGACAGTTTCTAAAAACTGGGATGTGATATATTCAGGGAAGGAGGAGGCACAGTGAGGTCTTAAAACAGGGTGCTATTAACCAACTTCAGTGTAGGTTATTTACTTACATCTAAATTGAGACTATATGAAAGAAATCTCAAGTAGTTTAGCAGAAACTAAGACCAGAAAAACTGGAAGAACTAAGGAGAGATTTTTGGCTGTCTCCAAACACAAGAGAGTAGAGGTTGGAAACTCACTCCAGTCAATTGTCTGAGAGAGCAAGAATTAAGAAAGTCACAAGCTCCACAATGTATCATTGAATATAGCCAAGGTATGATTTTAAAATGTGTATGTAAACAAAAGAAAAATGTGCTCCATAGTTATGAGAAAATTCCAAAAGAGAACTGACCCTGAAACAACCAAGCATTTTGCAATTATTTTTAAAATAAAGGAATTACAACAGATATTAAAAATGTGATCAAGAATATAGAGGAAAATTTGGACACAATAAGGAGATTCAGCAGAGAAATACAGGTTATAAAAATGCCAGGTCTAAATTTTAGAACAAAAAATATATTTAAAATGAAATATACCAGGTAGAACTTAATGCACATTGGAGAGGCAAGAGAAAAGGTTTAAAAAATACTTAGAATATGGACCTGTAGAAGTGATCAAATATGAGAGAAAGCTGAGAAAAAAAAAGCTTTAAAAATTAAATATAGTTGCAGCAACCAGTGGGACAATGTATCTAACATATGTTTAATTGGAGTCCCAGAGAAATGGGAAGAAACAATAGGTACAAAAACAGTTGAAAAGATAATGACTAAAGTTTCCCTAAATTTAGTGAAAAACTGCAATTATAGACAAAGACACTAAATATACAAATGGACAAAGGCTAGATCATATATAAAAATAGAAATGTGTCACACAACCCTCTGTAATCTGTCCAGGAAATAAACCCCCAGGTTGGCAAGAAATAGCCCAGAAAGCCAGCCTGCTGCAAGTCAGACTTTGTGGGAAGGCACCTTGCTATCTCCAGTAATAATCCAGGAAGCTAAACAATAACTTATGTAACAGTCACCCCCAAATGGCCAGGACTTGATTAACAACTGTCAGCTTACCTAATTTTTGTCTCTCCTTCCAATTTAGGACCAACCAGAGAGAGTCAAATATGCACTCCTAAACATAAAACATAAAATGTTTCAACACTACTAGTTAGTTCACCTACAGCTTTCTCATGCCAACAATAAGGGCATACCTGAGCTTTCCCTTTCTTCCACCATATAAACCTTTCCCACTTTCCTGCCTGCCTTTGAGTGTCTGCCAAAACTCAAGTGATGGTAGCTGTATACCAAAGTATGACTACTTGGAATAAGTAGACTTTGCTTGTTCTCATTTGTTTGATTTTTGTTTATTTCTACAAGATCTAAGGAACTCATTACAGTGAAATAAAACAAGCCATAGAAACTACTTGTGAAAGTGACCAGATAGTGGAATAAACAGAAAAACTTCAAAGTAGACATCATAATTATGTTCAAAGAATTTTTGAAGGAAACCATGGTTTAAAAAATAGAAGTATGAGGAGCACCTGGATGGCTCACTCAGTTGAGCATCTGACTTTGGCTCAGGTCATGATGTCACAGTTCATGAGTTCAAGCCCTAAATCAGGCTGATTGCTGTCAGTGCAGATCCCATTTCAGAACTCGCTTCAGATCCTCAGTCCCTCTCTCTGCCCCTCCCCTGCTTGTGTTCTCTCAAAAATAAAAAGCATTTTAAAAATAAAAAATGTAAATATGAAAAAATAGAAGTATTATGACAATATCATATCAAATAGAGACTATCAATAAAAGGTAGAGATTGCCAAGGTAAGAATGGTAAAAACAAGACACAACTATAATATATCGACAGGTACCATGCTTTAAATGCAAAGGTACAAACAGATGGGGAATAAAAGAATGAAAAAAGATGTATCATGCAAATAGCAACTAAAAGCAAATCTCAGTGACTATACTAATATCATACAGAATAGGCTTTAAAACAAAAAATTGTTACTGGAAATAAAGAACAACATTTTATAATAATAAAAGGTTCAATTCAACAGGAAGATATAACACTTGTAAACATACTTGCATGAAATAACAGAACACCAAAATGCACAAAGCAAAAATAGGTAAAAATGAAGGGAGAAATAGACAATTCAACAATTGTAGTTGGATATTTCTTTTCTTTTTCTATCCCACTTCCAACAATGGATAGAACAACTAGGCAGATCAACAAGGAAATACAAAGCTTGAAAACACCATAAACCAACTAAACCTAGCAGACATTTGTAAAACTCTCCACTAAACAACAACATAATATACATTCTTCTGATGTACACATGGAACATTTTCTAGGCTAGACCATATGCTAGGCCATAAAAAAGTCTCAATTAACTTAAAAGTTTACAAAAAATAAAAGTATGCTTTTTGGTAACAATAGCATGAAATTAGAAATCATTTGCCAAAAATTTGGGAAAACTAACAAATATGTGGAAATTAAATATCACATTCTTAAATAACTTATATGGGTCATAAAAGGAATAAACATGAACCCAGAGAATACTTTAAATTAAAATGAAGACACGCCATAATAAAAAGTAGCTAAATAAGTGATAAATTTATATCTATAAATGCATATATTAAGAAAGAAGAAGGATCTCAAATTGATATCCTAACCATCCGCCTAGGACACTGGGGTGGGGGGGCGGGTGGGAAGAAACTAAACCTAAATTGAACAGAAGAAAGGAAATAACAAAGATTAGAGTGAAATAAAATAAATAAGAATAGATAAAAAATAAAATATATCAATCAAACCAAAAACAGACTCTTTAAAAAGATAAACAAAATTGACAAACCTGTATAGCAGCCTTGTTTTTGATACAGAAACATTTCGCAGCAAAGTGCAACAATGGATTTATGTACTTGGATTTAGCATATACTTTATAGCTCTATCAGTTGAAAGCAGTTAGTCTAGTTGGAAGATACACATTTATGCTTTCCATCTCAGTAACTTTTAACTCTAAACCGTTGGCAGGAAATTGGTCTAACAAAGGGACATAATAATAGTTCCACTAATTTGGAAGATGAAACTTCCAAATGGATACATTGAAATTCTTATGCCACTAAACATAGGCTCATCTAGTGGCTGGAGTGACTGACTCTGAATACCAAAAGAAAATTGGTTGCTTTTACCAAGGAAAGCAAGAAGGGCTATGTCTTGAACCTAGCTGATTATTATAGCAACCAAAAGAGAGTATAATTAAAGATGCAGATCCTTTCAGAATAAATATTTGTTCTTTTCAGTTTGTAAATATCCTTAGCAAGCTAAGGTTCTGGGTGAAAGCCATGGGAACAGGGAATAGGTAGTGGGGTGGGGGGGGGGGAAGCTATAGATAGCAATCATGACTTACTAATGAAGACAATAGTGATTTTGCATACTTTCTCTTTGCTTCCTATATGTATGCAATGTGTTTATTTGTGTATGCTAACCACTTTCTTTTTCTTTTTCCTTCTTCCTATTAGTTTACCTACAAGTTGTTGGAAGTTAACTTTATAATTTAATCTCTAGTTAACGTAGTATTCATTGGGACTGTAACTGAATTTGAGGAGAAATTAATATAGCTAGCAATGGACATGATGGCTCTTGTGATTGTGTGTCTCCTCAATTGGGAGCAAAGGTGAGAATTTCTTCATTTGTAAAAAGGGTGGCTGAATCTTGTTAAGTAGAAACACAGGGTAATTTTATTTTACCAGAGTTTAAATGTGTGCAAATGAAAGCTGAACAATCAAAGTTGTAGACTTAGTCCATTATTGATGCATTGGCACCCAGCTTCTAAGAAATCTTTTACCTGCTTTGCGCAAATGAATCTAGGCCCATAAATTATTCCTTTGCCAAATGGTACTAAAGTTTTGCCAGTAGAAGGTGCTGGAGAGCATGAGAAGAGAGCTTTGTTTCCCAATTCCAGGGGGCTAGTTTGGAAGGCTCCTGAACAGTGTGCAGCTAATTGCACCAGCAGGGTCCTTCAGTGCCTGATGATTCTTCAGTCCACAGATCTTTGAGTGCGTGGTGGTCACTAGCACCCATTAGCCAGTAGTTTCCTCCTATAATTCAGGTCCCTCTCCTTTCATAGCAGAGTGGCTTTCTGAGATACCTCTTTGTGAACAGCTTTCCTGACTAAGCAGATTTTCAGAAAGTTCCAAAGAGAAATTTTACAGCAATACCTGTTGGTACAGCACCATAGTGACTTCCTGCTGTCTATCAGACATCCATTTCTGCACCCCTTCTAACAAGGTTGGGATCTCAACCCTGGATGATGAGACTGTCTTCTTCATCCCAGTACTAGATCTGCTGGATGCTTCTTTTATCTGGTATTCCTGGTTTTTAGAGATCTCTTTACTTCCTATTTTTTATTCTAGTCCCCATTACAGTTGGTAATTCTTTATGTTAAACTTTCCTTGTTCACATTACTATATGGTTTATTTACATTAATTAAACATAAACTAAAACAGTGTCATGCCTTATTTTTAAAAAAATATTTCATTGGTGTCTCACCTTAATGGATTACTTTGAGTTTTTTATTGTAGACCCATGTACAGTTTCATCTGTACAAATCATACTTTATAAGATCAAGATAAAATACCTGTATCTTTCCATGTGCTTTCATCTACTTCCTTCCAAAAGTGGTTTATATGATTCAGATTGATAACATTTCTAATTCTTTGGAATAAGCAGTAAATTATATTGACCTTATAAATAGGTTAATTGGAAAAGTTGTAAATCAATAAATAAAAAATCATTTTTAACTCAGCATGGAATAAAATTTTCATTTTAGGAATCAAAATGCTCATTTTTATTATTCTTATGGTTTGATTTCCTTGTTCAGTTTTTCCTGTTTTATCATTGTCATTTCTTGCACTGCTTTCTTCCATTTCAATGTTCTCTTTGCACTAAAAAGAATGTATACACTGTTGCTATTGTGTGTCATCTCCTACAAATGTTGACTAAATCAATTTTATGGCCAGTTCCACTCAAGTTTCCAACATATTTCCTGAGTTTTCTGCTTCATCTATCAATTATTGAGAGAAGAATGCTTAAATAAATTATTTTAACAATTTATCTATTTGTCCTTTCACTTCTGTCAATTTCTACCTCATGTAATTTGAGGTCTGTTGTTATGTGCATACACATTTTGAATTGTTATGCTCTCCTAGTGACTTTACTTTTAATCATAATGAATATCTATTTGTTGTAGAGAGATTGTAAAGTCCACGACAATGATGAATGGCTTACACTTGTAAGTTCTAGGCACTGGGAACAAATTCTTTCTATGTCTAATGGGATGATTTGTTCTTTTGTAGATAAGTCTGTATTTACCAAGATAATATTTACCAAGGTAATATACCAAGATAATATGACTTTTAGGAATGAAAATCATTTGTAGACTTCATTAAAAACAAATTTGCTGGGGCTCCTGGGTGGCTCATTTGGTTAAGCTCCCAACTCTTGGGTTCAGTTCAGGTCATGATCTCAGTTTCATGAGTTTGAGTCCCACGTCCAGGCTCTGTGCCGACAGCTCAGAGCCTGCTTGGGATTCTCCCTCTCTCCCTCGCTCTATGCCCTGCCTCCACTCACGCTGTCTCTGTCTCTCTCAAAATAAATCAATACACTTAAAAAAAAAATTGCCCGCTTTTAACCTAATTTTATAAACTTTCCCAATTTTTCTTCCACTGGAAATAGGCCTGCGGCTTTGGCAAATGTAAGTTATCTACATGGAACCATATATTCATTGTATTTGAAGCCAACATTAACAACTTATTACATGCAGGTTATCAATAAAACATTCTTTGATTTACTTTTTAAATTACACATTTATCTCTCATGGTGACTCCTAGGAAGTAGGAAGTAGAGTTAGGTGTCAGGTTTTTATATATATATATATATATATATATATATATATATATATTTGACAGATTTGACAGCATGGAGATTTATGTATTTCTATACTTTACTCCATAGATGACTCACATATATTTGCCTAATGTATTAAGCAAAATTTAAAGCAACTCACCATATGTATTATTTCTTCTGTTAAAAGCTAGTCTAAATAAAAATGCTTTAATTTCAAAGTACTGGTTGATTCACTACACAGAAGTCAGGAAAACGGAAAAAATAAAAAGGAATTGGTAGGGCAGTGCAAAGGAAAAAATAAAACAGCATTTGAGACATGGGTAATCCCTGCAATTCTATACATACTTATAAATCTTTTTATGAATTATAAATTCATTGTAGACATTATAATTATAGAATACAGACATTAAATGAAGTTCCAAGTGTTCAAAGTACATCAAAATTTAATATATTCTTAAATGTACATGAAATTCCATGTGTATTTATTTGGTCCTTGAACATTAAACATTAGACAAGTCTTTGGATTCTCCTTCTCTTCCAAGATTTACCTTTCCTGATTCAACTCATGTTTTTCATTTTAAGTATTTCACGATATATTGCTACATGTACATAAGCACATACATATACATCATCATGAAATAATAGCTTAAAAACATCACAAACATTTTTGGTTTGGTTAACCATCTGTGTAATAGAGCTAACTTGAGACACATTGTAAGAAGAAAGTTAGGGGTCCCCAGAAAGAAAGATGAGACGTAGTTTTTGAGACACAAGAGAAGTCATTTTAGGCCACAGCTATTTTCTGTGATCAATGCTTTACCAGCTCTATTTGCCCAAGCACACTTCTCCTAGATCTTCTTAGGAGGTATCAGAATCACAAAACCATGCAAAAAACTCAGTATTTCAGGGTTTTAAGGGAACAAAGGGAATGAAAAAAACTAACAGTCTCTACCAGGTCAGGAAACAGCCTAATCATATCAGAGACATGAATCTGTGGTACCTGCTACTTTGATGAATTCCTGGATCAGTTGTAGCAGGTTTTTGGTGGAATCTTTTGGGTTTTCTATATACAGTATCATGTTGTCTGCAAAGAGTTAAAGTTTGACTTCCTCCTTGCTGATTTCGATGACTTTTATTCCTTTATGTTGTCTGATTGCTGAGGCTAGGATTTCCAATACTATGTTGAATAACAGTGGCAAGAATGTACATCCCTATATTTTCCTGACCTTAGGAGGAAAGCTCCCAGTTTTTCCCCATTGAGGATGATATTAGTGGTGGGTCTCTTGTATATGGCTTTTATGATCTTGAGGTACTACCCTTCTATCCCTACTTTCTTGAGGGTTTTTATCAAGAAAGAATGTTGTATTTTGCTGAATGCTTTCTCTGCATCTATTGAGAGGATCATGTGGTCCTTGTCCTTCTTTCATTAATATGATGTATCACATTAATTGATTTGCAGATATTGAACCAGTCTTGCATCCTAGGTTTAAATCCCACTTGATTGTGGTAAATAATTTTTTTAATGCATTGTTCAATCCAGTTGGCTAGTATCTTGCTCATAATTTTTGCATCCATATTCATCGGGGAAATTGGTCTGTAGTTCTTTTTAGTGGGGTCTTTGTCTGGTTTTGGAATCAAGGTAATGTTGGCCTCATAGGATGAGTTTGGAAGTTCTCCTTCCATTTCTATTTTTTGGAACAACGTCAAAAGAATAGGTGTTAGCTCCTCTGTAAACGTTTGGTAGAATTCCCCTGAAAAGCCATCTGGCCCTGGACTCTTATTTTTGGGGAGGTCTTTATAACTAATTCAATTTCTTTGCTAGTAATCGGTCTGTTCAAATTTTCTATTTCTCCCTGTTTCAACGACATGCAGAAGAATGAAACCAGACCACATTCTTACACCATTCACCAAAATAAACTCAAAATGGATGAAAGATCTAAACACAAGACTGGAAGCCATCAAAATCTTAGAGGAAAAAGCAGGCAAAAACTTCTTTGACTTTGGCCGCAACAAGGTCTTACTTAACACATCTCTGGAGACAAGATAAACAAAAGCAAAAATAAACAACTGGGACCTCATTAAGATAAAAACTTCTGCACAGCGAAGGAAAAAATCAGCAAAGCTAAAAGGCAACCAATAGAAATGGGAGAAGATATTTGCAAATAACAAATCAGATAAAGGGTTAGTATCCAAAATCTATAAAGAACTTATCAAACTCAACACCCAAAAAGCAAATAATGCAGTGAAGAAATGGGCAAAAGATATAAATAGACACTTTTCCAAAGAAGACATTCAGATGGCCAACAGACACATGAAAAAAATGCTCAACATTGCTTATCATCAGGGAAGTACAAATCAAAACCACAATGAGATACCACCTCACACCACTCATAATGGCTAAAATTAACAACTCAGGCAACAACAGATGTTGGCAAGGATGTGGAGAAAGGGAAACTCTTTTGCACTGCTGGTGGGAATGCAAACTGGTGCAACCACTCTGGAAAACAGTATGGAGGTTCCTCAGAAAAATTAAAAATAGAACTACCCTACAACCCAGCAATTACATTACTAGGTATTTATCCAAAGGAGACAAAAACGTTGATTCAAAGGGGCACATACACCCCAATGTTTATAGCAGCACTATCAACAGTAGTCAAATTATGGAAAGAGCCTAAATGTCCATCAATGGATGAATGGATAAAGAAGATGTGGTATATATATGATGGAATATTACTCAGTGATTAAAAGAATGGAATATTACTTGGCAATCATAAAGAATGAAATCTTGCGATTTGCTACAATGTGGATGGAACTAGAGGATATTATGCTAAGAAAAATTAGTCAGAGAAAGACAAATATCCTATGACTTCACTCATATGTTGAATTTAAGAACCACAACAGATGAACCTCGGGAAAGGGAAATAAAAATAAGATACAAACAAAGAGGGAGACAAACCATAAAAGATTCTTAAATACAGAGAACAAACTGAGGGTTGCTTGAGGGGAGGTGGATGGGAAATGGGCTAAATGGGTGATGGGCATTAAGGAGGGCACTTTTTGGGATGAGCACTGGGTGTTATTTCTAAGTGATGAATCACTACATTCTACTCCTGAAATAATTATTACACTATATGCTAACTAACTTTGATTTAAATAAAGTTTAAAAAATAAAATAAATAAGCAAGACCCTGCAGTCTTTACTCAAGTTAAGAGACAAAGCCCCCATCCACTTTATACTGGCTCTCTGAGCATGCCCATAGCCCCTTTCTCTTGTCCATCACTTACTTCTGTTTCATTATAATGTGAAAATCTCCACCCTATGAGGAGCACAACCTTCATTAACATAGCATAAAATGCGTGTATAAGGCATGTCTTCTCAGGACGCCTGCACAACATTATGCCCGCCTTTAGATGTGATGGCAAAGCTCCCCTTTCTGAATAGTCATCCTAAATCCTAAATAAAAAGAAACTGCTCACTCCTGCTTGGGCTTTGGAAGCTAGTCTTTGTGATTTTATTTGTTGCAAATAAAGTTTGCCTTGTGTGACATCACCACCTGGTATAGTCTCTATCTGTAACTCACCAAGGAGCAAACTCATGCTAGTTCAGTTACAGCATCATCAAAAGTAAATGGTTAAATTTATTTTAAAACAAAACATAACTCCAACCCTTTGTTTTCTGACATGTGAACCCTAAGTAAGGTGATCGTAGAAAGTCACATAATAAAGGTAAACAGACAGTAGAAGTAATACCTGAAACTGTTGTTCAAGAGGCTTCATACTTCCTGTGCCATTATAACCATAAACTCTAAAATTATGAGGTAAAAAAGCCCTGTAAGATAAAGATATAAAGTATTTAATGGGAAATTTGTTTCCTAAGCTCCTATTTTGATATGTATTCCATTGTATTCATTATAGACAGGTAGGTAAACAGAGGGTAGAAATAGAGATTCCTGAAAACAGGAAGATATGTTCTAATTTTACTCAAAAACCCTGGTGTCCAGACCTTTCTTTACTCACCTTACTGTCACACTGTCCTCTAGGCTGTTTTTAATTTTTTTTTATATTTAATTTTTGAGAGACAGAGAGAGACAGCGTGTGTGAGCAGGGGAGGGGCAGAGAGAGAGGGAGACACAGAATCTGAAGCATGCTACAGGTCCAAGCTGTCAGCACAGAGCCTGACACCAGGCTCAAACCACGAACCATGAGATCATGACCTGAGCCAAAGTTGGATGCTTAACCAACTGAGCCACCCAGGTGCCCCCTCTAGGCTGTTTTTTAAAACACGATAGGCAAGTTTTGTCTCAGGGTATTTGTACTAGTTGTTGCCCCTTCCTGGGATATTCTTCAATATAGCTCATTGTCTCATCTATTTCAAGTGTTTGCTTACATATTCACTTAGTGAGGCTTATCTTGGCAAGTTTATTTCTTAAATGCCCTTTCCTAGTATCAAAACATAGGATTGCCAAACAATACTTCTAACTTTGCTCTTTATTTTTGCTTACGCATTTGTCACCTTCTAACATTAATCCTAATCCACTCATTTCTTATATCATTATTAGTTTCATTTGATAACAATATAAGCAGATTCTTGTCAATTTGGTTTACCAGTTCATCTGAAGCACTTAGAAGAATATCTGTAAAATAGCAAATGGTCAGTAAATAGTGAATTAATGTGACAAGAATTCAACAAATTAGATGGAGATCTCAAATTTCAATATATTATTTGTAAATGTGGGAAGAATATGCCCTATAAAGACAAACAGTAAATGTAGATATCCCATTTTTATTTTCCTAATAAGTATAATATAAAGATTTTTGACTGCCATAGCAGTCTGGATTTGTTGAAGTAAAAGTTCAAGGAGCCAAACCACTGACAAACAGAGCAAAATTTTTTCGCATTTTTGTCATACCAAAAAAGACCCACAGTGGGGTGGGGCTCCAGGAAACACATAAATTCTGAGTTGAAAGGAAAAAAAAAGCTACATGTCCATGTTTGGTCAAGGAGAAAGCTACTGGGATGTCTAGAAACAGGCAGAACCCCTCGTGTCAGGTACTCCTAGAATGAAAGTACTGAGTTTTTGAAGTGTATCAAATACATAGCTTCTCTTCCTGTAAAATCTTTTGCCAATGTTTGAAATTGTGTGGAGTGGTCAAAGAGCTAAACTTAAAGTCTCTGAAAATAAAATCAAATATATATATTTTTAAATCAATGATACAGAATCAATAAGCTCTATTTAATTCAAGCATGATAAAAGCAAAGAAAAATCACATCTGATGTTTTTAAGGACTAATGAAAACTAAAATAAAACCTTCAAAGTATTAAGAGGAAAAGAAAAAAAAAAGATGTTACCTTTAAAGAAACAGCAATATGATTGACAACTACCTTGTCAATAAATATGAAGAAAGTCAGAAGATAACAGAATGACAGTTTTTAAAGGCTAAAGTCATTTTTAAAATGTCATCCTAGAATTTATTCCAGCAAAAAAAAAATTTTAAGAGTAAGTTTAGGTAAAAATTTAACACTGAAATAAACCAATATAATTAAAAACCAGCAGACTTGCAAAAAACTATGGAGAATTCCTGAGATATAGAAATTAAGTGCACATAGAAATGGAAATGTCGGAATAAATGAAGAGCAAATTTGTGAGTAAATTTGTGATTAAATATAAAAGAATATTGACTGTGCAAAAAATAATTATAATATCTCATTGGGGTTTAAAAGTATGGAGGATTATAATATCTGAAAAAATAATGAAAAAATAGAAGAAGGAAGATGGAATTGAAAGGTTTAATGATCTGACAATATAGGGTAACTGATAAAAGTAATAATACATATTAAATTCAATAACTCAGAGATTAATATGTTAATCTAGAGAAACAAATGAAAGAATAGAAAAAGAATGTATAACAAAGAATTTAATTGAGGGGAAACGGTATGAAATGGTAGATTCATTAAAATGAACACAAAAGAAAAAAGAATATAAAATAAAATGCACAAAAGAAAAATAATACAATTATTTCAAAAACTAAATGGAAAATCAAAGGATCAGGAAAAGCAAGGACATCTTAAAACTGTTGAACAAGGCTGGACATCAAGAACTATTATAAAGCCATTGTAATTAGTATGGTATGGTATCTCTATAGACAAATAATGCTCAAGAATAAACATATAAACTAGCAGAAGAGAAAAAAGGTATCAATAAAGAGACCCTCCTCATAAATAGTCATTTGATTTATGACATTGATTACATTATAGTACAGTGAAGAGAGGTTGTGTTTTCTTCTCAATGGCCTTTTCTGATTCCATAGGATACTAATATGAAAAATAATTAAGTCTTCACCTTTATGTTCACAAAACACATAAATATCAATTCTGGATGAATTTAGAGTTAACTCTGAAAATGAAAACAATAAAAACCATTGAAAGAAAATAGTAGCTTGGATATGACTGTATGTAAACAATGATTTCTTTTAAAATATGAAAAGAATAATACCTACAAAGTAAAAGATGATAATTTGTACTGCATTAAAAGAAAGAATTTCACACTCAATAAAAAATAGACTGAATAAAAATGGAAAGAAAATGATAGGAAAAATGTTGTTTACAAATACTAAACAACAGAAAGTTAGTGTAACTATACATACACCAGATAAAATTTAAGAAAAACTAATTACTAAAAAATAACCACATCATAATATTAAAATTGTATTCACACTCAAAATTTATACAACTTTGAAATTATAATCTCAAAAATGTAATTGAAAATTCACATAAGGAAACTTTACAATTTGAAAATCATTGTGGAAGATTTTAACACATATATATTACTAAATAATATAACAAATAGAAAAATCAATGTTGAATATGAAAGAATTTTATGATTAAAAAAGAACACTAGGGGCGCCTGGGTGGCGCAGTCAGTTAAGCGTCCGACTTCAGCCAGGTCACGATCTCGCGGTCTGTGAGTTCGAGCCCCGCGTCAGGCTCTGGGCTGATGGCTCGGAGCCTGGAGCCTGTTTCCGATTCTGTGTCTCCTTCTCTCTCTGCCCCTCCCCCGTTCATGCTCTGTCTCTCTCTGTCCCAAAAATAAATAAAAAACGTTGAAAAAAAAAATTAAAAAAAAAAAAAGAACACTAGAACAAGTGATTATGGAGTATATAGTATTTTTTAGTACGTATAGGATAATTACAAAAATTGAATATATATTACATCACAAAGTTAGTGTCAACTTTTAAAGGATTGAAATCAAAGAATATTTTGTGTTCAAAAATTACTAGAAATAATAACTAGATAACTGTCACATATATTGATATTTAGAGATAATGAAATAATTCATGGACCAAAGAAGAAATGTAATATAAACTTGAAAATGTTTGCTAATAGTCAATCAGAGAAAATTCTACACAGCCAAAGATGTAAGGGGCAGCTAAGCAATATTTGGAGAAAAAAGTTAGCCTTAAAATTTTAAACTAGAAAATTAAAATGGTTGATGAGTAATCAACTTAGAATTCATTTGAGCAAGCTATAAACAGATCAAAATTAACACAAAAAAAAGTAAAAGCAAAGCAATAATATAAAAATCATATAATGTAGATGATAACATAAAAATTAGTCCATGAAAAAAGTTATTAAATTGGCAAAGTAATGGTGAGATGTGTCAAAGAAAAAAGAAAAAAAGATGAAATGATATTAAAATGCAAGAGGGTGACTGACCTTAAAAATACCAGTCTTTGAAAAAGTAAGAGGATACTATGACCAACTGCATACCATAAATTGAAGTTAAATTTAAATGAACGAATACCTAGAAAAATATAATGTGTAAAAACAGACTCAAAGAGAAGAAAAATCTGCATAATCATAGTACCGTTAGAGACATTAGATTAATAGTCTAAAACGTCTCTACACAAGAGAACTCCAGGTGAAGTTAGTTTTACAGGTGAACAGTACCAAACATTCACCATTTCAGGGACCAGAAAGAGATGGGATAGAAAGTGAAAAGATAATATGAGAAAAGATCATTATAAGTTGTAATTACAAGCTATAACCATAGGGTTCACTCATAGCTGGTCAGTGGTAGACTTATACTTATTTCTAAGGATGCTTGGATCCATGGGAGGGACCCTTACCAAGAAGCAAATAAAACAGATTGATTAGTGAATTAAAATATTCTGTTTAGAGTAAAAAACAAACAAACAAACAAACAAACAAACAAACAAACAAAACTCCCCTAAAGGTCTGAATCAGCTTTCCATGATGTTATTGAAAAGATACAGATTAACTGTCTACATACATTTGTCTTCATTTTGAGTCTGTAACCAGTGGGATCAAAGCAATCCAACAGTTAACTTGAACCTTGGATTTCATGAGAATGATATATCTTGTACATATTTTGGTTTTTTTCAGTGATTTAGAGTCAAACCACCTTCTGTGCAACTATGGGACCTCCTTAATATTGCCCTAGCTTTCTTCTTTCCTTCTTCCTACTGTTGTGGTGCAGTGTATCCTTTTTGAAGTACATGTGAATTGTTATGGTAATAAATTTTTTGAGTCCTTTCAGTTATACAACCCAGTGTAATTTGTACACAGACCAATCTTAATTATATTTGGACATAAAATAATTCTAAATAAAATATTAATGAATGCAGTTGATTAAATAATAAGTTAAAACCCAGTAGGATGCATTCCTGGAAGAAGGATCAATTTAATATTAGAAAGTCAATTACAATAACAGATTAAATAATATATGCTCATAAACAGATGCAGAATTGATAAATTTAACATCCATTAACTATGGAAATAGCAAAGAATGGAGTGAATGTCTTTATGACAATCAAAATATCATCTTTAATTATGAACACTGAAATCATTCTATTTGACTTTGTGAACAAGAAAATAAGGTACTCTGCCTCAATAAATAAAACTCCTATGCATTAGAAATAAGGAAACAAACCTGCCTTTATCAGATGATAGAATTATAAATGTATCTAAAGACAGATTATTTTTTTGAGCTCTCCAGAGAATTCGGTTAAGTTTCCTGATGTATATTTACTATATAAGGATCAATTGTATTCCCATACACAAGAAACACATTTAGAATATGAATTTTTTCAAATGTGACTTTTTCAATAGCCTCAAAAGTGTGAAATATCTAAAAAGAAAATGCAAATAAGTGTGCAAAATCTTTAAGGAGAATGTCATAAAAATATATTAAGTACTATTAAAATCTGAATAAATGGACAGATATACCATGTCATACACAGAGAAATACTTCTCTGTGTTTTGTTTTTTCGGGTGTTGTTGGGTTTTGTCTTTTTGTGGGGTTTTTTTTGGTATTGTATTGTAAAATGATTAGTTCTTCCCAAAGTGCTGTGTAGATTCAAAGAATCAATATCCTGGACATTTCTTTGTGGAAGAGTTGATTCTAAAATATATGAAAATGAAAAGTACTAAGAAAAATCAGAACATTCTTGATAAAGAAAAGACAGAAGGACCTTAACTTTAAGCTATCAATATTTATTACAAAGAGATAAATTGAGCAAAAATTTTAATACAGAGGTCAGTAATACATATATATCCATATATATGTAATATATACAGCAGTCATCACAGATATATATATATATAAAAGATTTAATAAAATTGACATCAAAAAGTCATACCAAAAACTAAGTTACTCATCTATCTCAGAGCATTCTCTAAAGTCAATTTCTTGTAGAATAAAGACATAAATATGAAAGGCAAAACTAAAAATATTTTAGGACTGTGTAACATTTAGTCACGGCCTTGGCGTAAAGGAGGATTTTTTATACAAGATAAAACTATAACTCAAATAAAGGAAAAATTCTCTTTACTAAAATACCATAAGTGTGAAAACAGAAGGCATAGAGTAGGAGAAGTTATTTGAAAAACACATCATGAACTAAAGACTTCTGGGCAAAAAAAATCAAAAGAATTCCTAAAAATAGGAAAGAAAAGGTCAGATTAGAAAGCTCTTTTGTAAAAGTATAAATATCTTCCATAGGTGCTTAACAAAGAAGAAAATCCAAATAGCCAACTGATATATTTTTTAAAAAGTATCCAGACTTATTTGCATTTAGAGAGATACATATAATAAACATCACATAATCAACAGTTATTGAAAACTTAAAAGATCTACCATTATTAATTAAATATGCGATTCAGAGGGGCATATAAAGGAGTATAATGTTTTAGGAAAATTGTTTAATAATTATGACAATGCATCTATTTTAACAATACAGACTATCCTTAGTTGTATATCCAGAAAATCTTGTGCACATGTGCCAAAGAACACATATGTAAGAGTTTTCATATTTGAATATTTTAATATTTCCACAATAGAAAAAATGGAATGTCTAAAATAGCAGGATAAATTGTTGTATAATCATGAAATTGGATACTATTCAGTAATTTAGATTCATTTATTTAGAATTCAAGACAAATAGAAATATATTGCTTAGGATAATTAAATAAAATCAAGGAAATGGTTATCACAACAATCTTGAAAGTAGTTACAAATACTGTATACATTGGAATACAGTCAATGTGTATACATGAATGCTTACTTCATAATTATTCATTTAACTGCACAAATACATTTTATTTATTTTGATTTATGCTTAATATATTATACAACAACAAATATTAAAACAACAATTAAAAGGCAATTGGTAGTGACTTTTGTGAAAGACAGAAGACCCAATCTCCTATCTCCATTTCCACTATCAATACACAGAAATGACTGATTAACAATACTAATACATTTTTTAATATAGCACTACACTTTAAACAATAAAGTGGGTTGACAATGCCCTATAGGCCAAAACCTGCACACCACGTTTCTTTTCTTTTTAAAAAAAATTATTTATTTTGAAAGAGAGCATAAGCAGGGGAGGGGCCAAGAGAGAGGGAGAGGGAAAATCCCAAGCAGGCTCTGCTTTGACAGCGGGGCTTGAACCCACGAACCATGAGATCATGACCTGAGCCAAAATTGAGACTTAGACGCTTCACTGCCTGAGCCACCCAGTTACCCCCCCACCACTTTTAAATATAAAGTGATATTAGAATATAGCTATGTCTATCTATTTTCAAATCTTCTATGCCAACTTTCACAATGACAGAATTCAGTGGCTGCAAGAGAGACCATATGGAGTTCACTCTAAAATGTTTACTATCTAGCCCTTTGCAAAAGGTGGACTGACTTTTGCTTTAAACAAAATGGTCAAAGAAGTGAAAACAAAGACTAGTTCTGCAGTTAAAAAAGTAAGCAGGTGACACTGCAAACTAGGTCAGAATCTGGACCAGAATTGTACCTTAGGAATGGAAGGTTAAATAGCCTCTGGTCTCTAGCATGAAACACAGTGTGGGCTTTCCAGTAAAGAGCATAGAGCTAGAAATATCCTCAGCAATTTGTAAACAGAAGGAGAAAGAATCAATACCTGCTGTCTGTAGACAATGGACAGAATGAAGCTACCCAATCTTGACCATGGCAGAAACAGCATCACATGCAAAAACAAAAACCCTAAACTACATCTCATGCAAATGTGGAATGGATTACAAATTGCCCCATCACTGCTGAAACTCTGAGATGATAAACAACACAAACATTGGAGCCAGCTAAATGGACCCACCAGGAATGAAGCAGAAACATCTATAAAACCCCTTACTTACCATAAGGTTGCCACAAAAGCCTTCAATTTGTAAAAATGCAGTATGTGTGAAGGCACAATAAAACAAGGGTGCCTGTAGTATTACTCTCAATATGCTCATCTAGATGCATTCTTGAGTTTGGCAAGAATACCTTTGAGCAGTGTGATAAAATTGGCGTTCTAATTTCATTTGTTTGACCCCTAGGGGATTGCCAAGTTGATGTGACAAGGCACAAATTGCTGCCAGCTCTTTACACAGTCAAAGCCTCATAGGCTGTTGAGAGTGCAAGTGATACCACTTTTTTCTATATAAACTGTTGGCTAAGTCTGAAACCAACTAGTTAACAGGATACCATGAGTAGGAGCTGCCAGGTTGAGACACACCAGTAACAGTGGTCACTGAAGGCTTCAGGACTCCACCAGCAGGGGTTCCTTGGCCGCACTTTATTCTGTCTCCTCTGCAACCTAGTATTATTCACTATATTCTCATCTGTTGCATATACAATGAAAAACTACAATGAAAGTTTTGCATTTACTTCGATTATAGATTTGATCGTATCTAAAAAATTAGGTTCCGTTTATGACTACTTTCTTGACATTTTACAATATTTTGAATTTTTCTGAGCCAAGACTTATTCGGTGACTGTGACTTAATTCTCCAAAAGCTGGTTCTTTGATTAAACATTTGTAATTATATTCTAATTTTATCATGCTAGTCATTAAGAAAGTGGTTACTTTTTATTTTTTTTTATTTTTTTTTTAAATTTTTTATTTATTTATTTATTTTTGGGACAGAGAGAGACAGAGCATGAACGGGGGAGGGGCAGAGAGAGAGGGAGACACAGAATCAGAAACAGGATCCAGGCTCCGAGCCATCAGCCCAGAGCCTGATGCGGGGCTTGAACTCACGGACCGCGAGATCGTGACCTGGCTGAAGTCGGACGCTTAACCGACTGCGCCACCCAGGCGCCCCGAAAGTGGTTACTTTTTAAAAGATTTTGTGTTTACTATGTGAAGGTTTTTATTTAAGTGCACTTTGCTTGTATGTGAGAAAAGAAAAGTCTTAATTGTAGGGTATGTAATATGCAATTCATCAATTATATCATCATTAGTTGTATTGTGTATGTTATAATTTTTTTCCTAATATAAAAAAGACAGACCTTAAGAAATCTACTGCTATTCATAAGCTGTCATTTTTACATTAGGACAAAAAGGTATAGCATGTACAATACAACTAATGATGATACAGATGGCTAACAGACACATGAAAAGATGCCCAACATCACCAATCATCAGGGAAATACAAATCAAAACTACAATCAGATATCACCTCATACCTTCCAGAATGTCTAAAATTAACAACACAGGAAACAACAGATGTTGGCAAGGATGAGGAGAAAGGGGAGCTCTCTTACACTATCTTGGTGGGAATGCAAACTAGGGCAGCCACTCTGGAAAACAATATGGAGGTTCCTCAAAAAGTTACAAATAGAGCTATCATGTGATCCAAAAATTGCTCTAGGGATTTACTCAAAGGATACAAAAATACTAATTCAAAGAGATACATGCACCCTAATATTTATAGCAACGTACCTATAATAGCCAAAATATAGAAAGAGCCCAAGTGACCATCAACCGATGAATGGATAAAGAGCCCAAGTGTCCATCAGTTGATAAATGAATAAAGAATGGGATATATATATATATATATATATATATATATATTACTCAGCCATATAAAAGAATGATATCTTGCCATTTTCAATGACATGGATGGAGCTGCAGTGTATTATGACAAGCAAAATAAATCAGAGAAAAATACATTATTTCACTCATATGTGGAATTTAAGAAACAAAACAGATGAACACAGGGTAGAAAACAGACTCTTAATTATAGACAACTGAGGTTTGCTATAAGGAAGGTGGGTGGGAGGAAGGATGGGCTAAATGGATGATGAGTATTAAGGAGGGCACTTGTGATGAGCACTGGGTGTTGTATGTATGAGGAATCACTAAATTCTATATCTGAAACTAATATTACCCTGTATATAAACTGGAATTTAAGTAAAAATTTAGAGAGAAAAAAAAATTTCACACAGTTTTTAAAATACATTAATGTAGAGTTGTGAAATTCTTATTTTTACCATTTACTTTTTTTTAAGTTTATTTATTTTTGAGAGATAGAGTGCATACGCCAGGGGAAGGGCAGAGTAAGAGAATCCCAAGCAGACTCCACTGTCAGCGGGGAGCCTGACATAGGGCTTAAACCCAAGAACTGTGAGATACCGACCTGAGCCAAAATCAAGCGTCAGACGCTCAACCAAATGAGCCACCCAGGCATCCCTCCTACTTATACCATTTAAAAAGGACCATTACAGGGATTCCTGGGTGGCTCAGTCGGTTGAGCATCTGACTTCGACTCAGGTCATGATCTTGCTGTCTGTGAGTTCAAGCCCCCACCACACCCCCTCACCCCTGTCCCCCTGCCTTGAGTTCAAGCCCCTATCCCCCTACCCCGTGAGTTCAAGTGCCACATCGAGCTCTTTGCTAACAGCCTGGAGCCTGTTTCAGATTCTGTGTCTCCCTCTCTCTCTCTGCACCCCTCTCCCCACACTCATGCTCTGTCTCTCCCTCTGTCAAAAATAAAATAAACATTAAAAGAAATTTAAAAAGGACCATTACAATTCTTATTTTTCTTTATTCCTTAGTAAGATGTGCTTATTTTTCCTAAATTCATCAGCTGGCATAGTACTGAGTTTGGTTAATTACAATTATATTTAAGTCCTTAATACATTCTGACATGATGTGTTAAGTAATTTTCTTTTAATCATCACTATTCTTTCCACCCTAATTCATGATGATCTTTCAAATATAGTTGAATATTAGGGACTTGAAAAGATTTTGATAAAGATAGAAAATTATCAAAATTCATCCTTCATGAAATCCATAGATAGCCAAACAAAATTTGATGCTACTGGGAAGAAGGAAGATGGAAGCATAAACTAAAGGTTCAACTTCTACATATTTATTATATAGACAAAGTTTTTTAAGTCATAAAATAAGAGACAAATGAATAGCCAGTAACTAGGAACATCTAAAAATGCAAAATAATTACATTCTGGATTAATTATAAACAAGATTTAGAAAAAAATACAGGTGGTAAAATAATGTAGATCACCTACTTTTGCATTAGGTTCACGGTGTATGTTTTCCCTTCAATTACAATGTTGTAGGACACCTGGCAGGAGAGTGTATTAAAAAGACAAAGAAAAGTGATAAGAATGTTAGAAAGTAAAACTAACATTTTACATTAATGATAGTTACATTGAAAGCACATTAATACAATAAAAGAGGAAATTTTATAATTTAATGTTGATTTATATCAATGAAATGATATTTAAATATTGGCTTTCATAATAAAAGTGGATAGAATATATTTTGTGTAATTTCTTAATAAATTTTAAATGAATCCAACAAAACATTTGAATCTGAAAAATTGATTTGCACCCAATAATTACATTAACTTAATAAAGACTGAGGTCACTGCAAAACTTATGCTTAAAATGGAAGAACACAAACATATTACTAATAAAAAATTTATATAATAGAGCAAAGATTTAGCAGCACATAAAGTATAATATTTGCAGATTTTATAAAATTCATTCCAAGTTTGGATCAAAACTCATTGATCTATTTTATTAATAGTAAGATTAAGAAATGATGTTTAACAAATGGGCAATTTAGTCTTTATAGATCAATTTGCGTAGCCTCTACATCTTTAAATTCTTGGGCCTTCCAATCCAGTAGCATGGTTTATACTTGGGTTTATTTAAATCTTTCATTCCTCTCATCTTATTTTATTGTCTTCAGAGATGAGGTTTTGCTTAACTTTGTTAGATTTATCCAGATTTTGATATTTATGTAGTGTAAAATTTCTTTTTAAAAGTTTCATTTTATATTTTTGTTTTGTAGAATGGAAATATAATTGATTTTTATGTTATGGTCTTATTTCTTTTTTGTTTGTCTGTTTTGTTTTCTTTTTATCTTGTTTCTAAAGATTTTACTAAATTATTGTTATTTCTAATTTTCTGTAAGTAATTTTGGATTTTATTTTATATGCAATCATTTAATCTGTAAATGATGATAGCATTATTTTTTCTTTCCAATTATTATGCATATTTTTAATTTTTGTTTTTTTCTTTCCTTATCCTGGCTAATATTTCCAGGCAAAATAAACAGAAAAGGTAACAGTGGACATCCTTATATTTTTCTTGATCTCAGGAAAAAAACTTTCAATATTTCAACTTTGTGCATGATGTTTCTTTCAAAAGCATTTGATCTTCTCTATATGCCACAGTTGATTATTATTCTTAATTATTACATATTTTGAGCAAATAAACACTACAGCAAATTACAAAAAATGCCTTGTCAACAATGTCTATGTTAAAACATAAAAACATTAAAAGTATTTCAAAACAATTTTAAGTACTCTCCCATCCTATTATTAATTCCCTTTCTTACATTCCAACTAACCAACATCTTGAATTTCATGTTTATCATTCCCACACATATTTTTATATCTATACTAATTATTGATGTTTAAATAATTTTTTGCATAAATTTTAGCTCTGTGTGAATGTAATCCTTCTACAAGTTATATATTTAGTTGCTGGATTACACACCTGCTTAAAACACTGTTTCAGACATAGTAAGCACTCTGTAAACATTTGTTCTCATTACCAATACATGTAGCTTTATAATTTTTTCATGGTATTGTATTACATTTTCTGAATATAGCACAGTTTATTCATCTATACTGTCAATGGTTATTTAGTTTTGTTTTACTATTTTAAGCAATGCCCCCCCCCCAAATAATCTTAGGCATATCTTTGTACATATTTGCAAGCTATATTTTAAACTAAACCTGAGTGAACGTCTTTTATTAAAAAGTACTTTTGCAACTTCACTTGAAGCTTAAAACTAATCAGCAAATTTGTTGCACCAATGTAGATATTCACAAAAAGTGAATATTATCCTTTTATCCATCTCCTTTAATTGCATTTTGTTTTGTTAGAGTTAAATTTTGCCATTGATGTGAAATAATACCCTATTGTGTTTACCTGGCAATTCCCTATAAATTTCCTAATTTGTATATATGCTTGATAATTATTGTCCCCTCAAGGTCAACACTTAATTGTCATTCATAACTTTGTACATGTTTCTATTTTCTTGGTTTTTATCTAATTTATTTGTATGAGTTCTTGATATATTCTGGATACCTTTTGTGTGTTATATGGATGGCAAATATCTTCTGTGAGACTGGAACATTTTTCACCTCATTTATGGTAGCTATTTATTTATATATTTAAATCTAGATATTCCTTATGCCTTCACTTAAGATTTTCTGTGTTTTTTTTTTCTGGTATCATTCTTCCCTATTATAAGGTCCTAGAAATAGCCTTCTACCTTGTCTTCCAGATTTTTAGTACTTTACTCTCAGATGTATGCATTTAAATTATCTTGAATCAATTTTGGTGTATACTGTAGCATTAATATACATTTTCTTATTATTCCATATCATTAATAAATTTTCTCTTCACCATTTATTAACTAATCCATTCTTTATCCAATGATTTCAATGTTACCATTGAAATGAATAAGTCCTCATATGTGTGTGGGTATTTCAGAGATACTCTATTCTGTTCTGTTAATTTATTTGTCCCTTAGACAATATCACATACCACATTATATTAATTACTAAAACTTTAAAATATGTTTTGAAATGAACCAAAGTGAATCACTATTTTGTTCTTCAAAGTTAACATTTTTTACCTTTTACCATTCCATATATATTTTAGAATCAACCTGCCGATTTCCATGAAATTTCTTATGGAATGGTAGTCAATCTACAGATTTGGTAAAAATTAACCTAAGAAAATATTAAGCATTCTTGACGGCCAACATGACCTACTTTCCTTTTTTTAATCCTTCCAGTTTTATTAGTGCTCATAATAATGTCTTTCAATAAAAGTTTACTGTATCCTAAAAAGTTCTCTACCTTTTGAATAATATTTATTGTTAAGTAACTCTTGTTTTTGGCCTGTGTGTGTGTGTGTGTGTGGGTGTTGTACATATATGTGCGTATATGTATATACACAAAAATATGTATATATACATATACACATATATATACACACTAAAAGCACTTTATCACAAAATGTTATTTACTGATATTATTAAATATATGTGTATATATGTATGTATGTATATGTGTATTTTCCCCTATTTTTTGCTCTATATTTACACTTAATATTTGAGTCTTATTCTTTTTTCTTATTTTGGTCCCAATTCATAATATCCATTAGAATGTCTGGTATTCTGTTATCATTATGTCAAAGTGTTGTCAATACTGATTTTTATTTATTCTGTGTTGCTATACTTGTCCTGAGGAATCTCTTTTTTCTATTATTTCTCAGTTACTATATGTTTAATATAGCATCTTCTCCAGGTTTCCCCCCACTTCTTTCAGGAATTTCAGTTACTATATACTTAAGTCTCTAATTCAATCCTCCTTCTCCCTTAGCCATTTTTATGTTGCATCTATCTGGTTTCTTTAGCTGACTCTGATCTAATTCTTGATTTTTTTTTTCACTTTCATTATACTTTTCACATCTACTCATGTTTTTTAAAACTGCTAGGCGAATATTGTCTTTTTATGATCTGTATCATTCATTTATTAATCATAACAGTTATAAACATAAACTATGTTGTGTTTATAGCATTTTTAAAACTAGTAACTACAGTCAATACAGCCTCACTGGTTCAAATACAATGTATCCAGTACTACTCTACACATGGGGGATAGAGACATTAACACAATAGTGAAACTTTTTCCCTTATGAATTTGACAGCTGAGGTCAGGTGATTTTTTTTTTTGTACTTTTCTTATGGAATTATTGTCATAGATTATGGTGATGCCTAGTAGAAGATATTTCCCTCTAAGTAGATTCTGTATATATTTTCTGATATGAACAAGCAATTCCATATTATTTTTGAATTAAAAAATAGAACTCTTCCAAATACTGTTAAATGCCTCACATTATTTTTCTATTTAAATAATTAAATATTAAGTTTCCAAGTTTCCATAAGTATACATTCCTTTTAAAATGATATATTGAGAATTTTAAGCCTGTAATATCTGAATTAGGGTGACAAGTGGGTAGTTGCTAAGGAAATATTTGCATTAAAATTACCAGAACATTTACTACCCAATCAAAAATAAAATTAAGGTGTGGTGTTTGAAAAAAACACATTTCATTTCTTGAGAAATGATTCTAGAAACTAGTAAAAAAAAAAAAAAGATATTTTCTAATTCAAAGAAAAGAAAATCTACCCTGAACCAAGATGAACTAAGATGGCATGAAAAAAAGTCTTCATGATTAACGTACTTGCAATCAAAATGCAAAAATTACTCATATAAAACTTCATTAAATGAAATTATCATTACATTGTATACAAAAACCATAGGCTTACTTAACAACAAGGATACAAACACCTCCAAATATAGGAAAAACTCCTCCAAAAACAGCCTTGTAAGTGAATAAGAAGAGAATCTCTAGATAAATCAGGTCAATGATTATTCAAAGACACTCAAGAGGGAAACAGATTTAAAAGATGGGACTTGGGGTTTTGAGAATAAGCATCACTGCAATATATGTCTATGAAACACTGTTTATTATAAAACACAGTTCATTTTCAAAAAGGCTTTCCACTTAAGGAAACTTGGGTGTAAATATAAAATTCACCAAGTTTGCATGAATGAAAATGCCAAATTTACTTCCTTAGAAAGAAAATATCCACATGAATTTAGATTCTGAAAAATGTTAGTGCTTAGTTACATGGGATTCAATTCCTCCACTTAATGTTGACCGTATTTTCTCCGGTATTGTAATTTGCACACGTAGTCTTTCAGAATCTGTAAGGTACAAAATGTTTCATTAAAGTAGCATCCATCACCTCATAGCTTCCTCCTCATCTAAATCCTCATCTAAATCCATAATATTTTATATGCCACCTCTTTTTTTTAAACTCAATTCCCACTTTCTAGAATTACAAGACTTTTAAAGAGAAATTAATTACAAATAAAATCAGGACCTTTGGACTTTCCAACTACAAAGTCCAGGGGTCAAAAATGCAGACAGAGCACTATATGAAACTCTAACCTTGAGGCATCCAGTTGAACCACTGCATCTTTCATATGGTACCAGGATGAGTGGGAAAGCCCCGTCACATCCAGTGTGAATTTTCTTTAGGGAAGACGATATGGTAGTGGGCTTTGGCTTAAAAAATTGGAGCACCTGCAAGAAGGCACTTTCCCAGGGATATCTGGCCTCTCAGAAGAAAGTAGAGAGGAAAGTTGACATTCCCAAAAGTTCAAAGGAAAGGTTTTTGTACTTACTATTGTCTGTCTGGAGCCCGATGAGCCCGATGAGAAGCAGCAGAAGGCACAACATGGCTTCATGTCCTGGATGCCAGTCCGAATAATGGCAGTTGGCTTGCGTAAAGGACAGTTGGGAGCGCGAGGGGACCCCTCCTGGCCGCGCACCTTGCAAGAGATAGTCCACCGTGAGAGCAGAGTGGAGAGGATGGGTGCGGTGTACTGTTGAATGTGGGCGGTTTTGGCTCCTAAATCTGTGCAGGAGGCTTCCAATTGGTTTGACGCCGCTTTAAGCCTAAAAGAAAACAGAATCACTTCCAAAAGGCAAGGTTGAAGAAACAGTTAATGAACAGGAATATTCATATACACTTCCTAATGAACTTTTTATTGAAGATACATGTATATTCTACAAACCATAGGAGAGCAGCTCAATTAATATTCAAGTGAACAAACCAGTGTAATTAGCACCTAGATTCAGATCAAGAAATAAAACATAGAACCACCAAAACCCAAAACCCCCAGGTGGCCCCCTGACAATCATTACTGCTACCATCAGCGATTAATTAGTTTTGTCTGTTTTGAACTTTATATAAATGGAACTAATCACCATGTACTTTTATGCATGAGTTCTTTTATATATAATATATAATATAATGATTATGAGATCCATCCATTCATTCATACTGTGAAGAGAAATAGCTTTGTTTTTTCCTCATAGGTGTATTCAATCATACATTATATGTATGTATATATTCAATCATACATTGATTGAATATAACACAATCTTTTTTTCCATTTTACTGTTGACTAACATTTGGTTTATTTGTAGTGGTGCCTATTAAAAACCACATTTGGCTATTTTATTTCTTTGGTGAACATATGTAGTGATTTTCTTCAGGTATATTTCTAGAGTGAAATTGCTAGATCACAGGGTATGCTTCAATAGACACTTCCAACAGTTTTCCAACGTTGTTGTACTAATTTGTACTTTCACCAGAAATGTATGAGAATTCCAATTCATGTAAATGTGTACCTACACTTGCTTTTGTTTTTATTTCATGTAATCATTTTGGTCCTGCATTTGGTTTTAACTTGCATTTTCATGGTCATTAATAAAATTTAGCACAACTGTATATATTTGTTGGTCATTTATATAACTTCTTTCGTAAATGCTTGAGTCTTTGGACCATTTTACAATTGGGTGCTCTTGTCTCTTATTATATGCTGAGCCTATTGATGTATTCTAGATATGATTCTTTTGTTGGATATAATGATTTGCAAATATCTTCTATATGGGGGCTTACATTTAACGGATTTTTGTACATACACATTCTTATTCAAAATTCACTCCCCTCAATGTTTGCTGGGATTTCAGGATATACATCTTATTGTGAATGTGAATTTTATCAAAAGTTTCTCTTATATAAATTGATGTGATCTTATAGCTCTCTCCATTTTCTGTTAATTTTGTGAATCAAAATTATTGACTTTCTAGTGTTGAAACAAATTGTATTCTGGAATACATCCTACTTTATGTACTATCTTTTTATATTTTTCTGGATTGATTTTCCAGCATTTTGTTTAGGACTTTTGCATCCATATTCATAAGAAATATTTGTCTGTAATTTTCTTTCATTTCAATAAACTTGTCAATTTTTGTACCAGAGATATGCTGGCCTCATAAAAGAAATTGGGAAATGTTATTCCTTCCTCTATTCTTTAAAAAGTTAGTGTAATTGTTGTGAATATTTCTTCTTTTAATGTTTCTCAGGATTCAGAACTGGAGAGATTTGGACTTAAAATTTTATTTGTGAGAGACTTTTTGTTTTAACTTATGAAGCAAATGTTTTTAAATGTTCAGATATTCTCCTTCTGTGTTAGACAAGTTCTGTTTCTGATGGATTTTATCCATTTCTTCTGAGTTACTAGATATATTGGCCAAAGTTATTCATAATCCCCTTCCCTCGTTTATCATCCTTTTGAACTCTGTAGATCTGTACAAATGTTCCATTTTTTCATTCTCAATATTGATAATTTTGTGATTTTTCTCTACATTATTCAATCACTTTGAGTTTATTATTTTTATTTGTATTAACTTTCAAAAAAACTGTTTTGAATCTCTTTTTTTGTATTATATATTTGTTTTCTATTTTATTGAGTTTTGCTCTTCTGGTCCTTTTTTCTACTTTGAGTATTGCTTGTTCTTTTTATAGCTTCTAAGAATGGAAGTATATCTTACTCAATTTAAATCATTCTTTTTTCTAATATATACATTTAAAACTACAAATGTTCATCTATTCATCACTTTAAATTTATCACCAAAGTGGGGCTCGATCCCACAAACCATAAGATCATGACCTGAGCCAATATCAAAAGTTGGACACTTAACTGACTGAGCCACCCAGTCTAATTGTGTATTTTTTAATGTTCTTCCTTTATGACTATGAGGATTGGTGTCTCCCTACCAAGACCTCCATTCTGCGAACAATATAAACTATTACAATACTTTATTCTGATATTTTATTTCTTTTAAAACTTACATATTTATTTTTTTCTGAAATGTATACCTCTATATTTTGGGGGACATTTGCTTAAATATTTATTACTTGTCATTACATTTGTGAATACAAGAACAAACAAATGCACATGCCAGCATATATGTGGATGGGTGCATAAAACAGAGCTTCCATTTGTGTAAAATAAGGGATATTTAAGAAGATGTAGATGTCCACTCATTTTACCAAAGACCACCTGGAACACATCTGTGGTTGAACAAGTTGGATTTGTTACTAGTGTCAGCACAGGGGGACACACACCATGGGAAACTGTGGTAGTCCTGTGAGGGTGTCATTACGGGATTCAAGCTTGTGTTACGTGATTTGGGGGAAGGTTTATGGAATCTGGGCTTTGCCAGATTAGATGCTGTCAGAAACAAGGGGATACATTTCTGACTATTTTAGTAATTCTTGTCTAGAAGAGGAAAGACTACACTAATGCTAAGTCAAAATTGGTCAAGGAACAGGAATATCTCATGTTAGCCAGGATGGAAATGTTTGGTCATTTCTGTGACTTGAAAAGTTTTGAAGTTTTACTTGTATTCAAACATAGAGAGTGGCCTTGCTTTTTTTCTTCATCCATCATGATCCAAGCTTTTGACCTTTTATGAAATTGTTTATGTTCAAAAGGAGACCCACACAGCCTATCCGTGTCAGGCCAGCTCCTAGCAACACCAAGGCCCAGCTGATATTAGGCCAGATCCTGCATGTCAGGGGCTGCTTCTCCCTTTCTCATAGGCACTGCATTGGATTTATAGATAAACCCTTATGACATTAACTTTTTCCATCCTGAAAATAAATGTTATATATCTATATAACTTGTTCATGTTTGGTTAGATAAATTGATATAAATGTTGACATATTAATAGATACAAATATATAGTTGTCAACTTTCACTTATTATGCCAAAGGCCCAATACCACAGTGAATAAAATTAAACAGCATCAAAGAATGTTTGATATTTTGTAGGACAAGATTTCCTTACAAAAGGAAAAGTTCTAAAACATTGCTTTTCTTTTCTTTTTCTTTCTTTTTTTTTTTTTTTTTTTTGCAGGACCTATGGTTTTATTTTGAATTTTGTTTGCTATTAGTTATATGGTTTTATTTTTTTAAGTTTTTATTTAAATTCCAATTAGTTAACATACAGTGTAACATTTGTTTCATGTGTATAACTTGGTGATTCAGCACTCAGTCAGTGAAGCATGTAACTCTTGGTCTCAGGTTGTGAGTTTGAGCTCCACAACTAATTAAGAGTTTACTTAAAAATAAAAAGTTATTTTTCTTTTTTAAAAAAGGTTTATTTATTTATTTTGGCAGACAGAGAGAGAGAGTGAGAGTGAGTAGGGAGGGGCAGAGAAAGAATCCCAAGCAGACTTCACACTCAGCACACTCAGCACAGAGTGTGCACACTTCACACTCAGCACAGAGCCCAATGTTGGGCTTGATCTCAAGACCCTGGGATCATGACCTGGGCTGAAATCAAGGGTCAGGCACTTAACCAACTGAGCCACCCAGGTGCTCCTAAAAAGTTCTTTTTCTAAAAAGATCTTTTGTATTATTCCTTAGTTCTCTTTAAGAAAATCTTTCAAATAAACCTTCCACGTAACATTATTCCTAATGCAGTATTTTAAAGATACCAAATAATAAATCCTTACCCATTATTACAAATTATATGTTATTATAAAGATAATTACCTTACCGATGCATCCATTCAACCAACAAGTATTTGTTGAGCATCTAGTATGTACCAGAAATTATTGTATGTACTGGTGATGTAGTAATGACCAAGAAATAGACTATCTATTCACTTTAATTACCTGTATTGTTTGCTTTTGGCCAATGCTATCTCTTTCAATCACTGTGTTTGTGTGCATGTGCATGCCCGTGTGTGTGTGTGTGTACTTAATTTGCTATGGTTGATTGTTCTCAATTATTAAAATAGATGCATACACTTGGTTAGTTTTTATTTCTAGATGAAATTTGAAATCTACTTTTGCAGAAAAGTAGTTCAAAGTCAGTTAAAAGAGAAGTATTTATGGAGATTTGGTAGAGAATGAATTGGATATAGTTTGACTCTAAATATTCTCATTCTAGAAAAAACTATTAAAATTTCGTGTGTTTTACTTTTGTTAAGTTATTCAGATCTTTAAATTACTGGAATGTATCTTGCTAAGCACTTATTAATTTTTTTCTTATTTGTTGCACACTTTTAATTTGTAATAGTGAAGTGAAATTTTTTATTTCATTGTCTAGTTATGTATTTGAACTTTTTTTTGTATCAATATGCTTATTCCACTACTGCATACCAGCACAAAAATAATAAACATTCTTCTTTAATGTCAAATAAATGAATCTACTTTTAAGGATTCACTATTATGTATAAAATTTATTAGAACTGCTGGTAGGAATCTTCTTCAAATTGATGCTATAAGTTCTATTCTGAAGCATGATTTTAAGGAAAGGGTATTTATTGTTATAGTTTCTTTCCCAATCAATTGTGGGGAGAGTATGTGTTTATGTTTAACATAATGATCACATGGATATTTTACTTAATTTCCATCTTTCAGGATACATCTCAGTTGGGCAATGACTAATTTTTAAATAATAATGAATTTTCCAAATGAGCATGGGGAGAAAAAGAGAGATGCAAGCCAAGAAACATACTTTATCCATTCATCACTCAATGGACATTTGAGTTCTTTCCATAATTTGGCTATCATAAATAGTGCTGCTGTAAACATCAGGATACATGTATCCCTTTGAATTAGTATTTTTGTATTATTCAGGTAAATACCTAGCAGTGCTAATGCTGGATTATAGGGTAGTTCTATTTTTACCTTTCTGAGAAAGAATTCCCATACTGTTTTCTAGAGTGGCTGCACCAGTTTGTATTCCCAGCAACAGTGCAAGAAGGTTCCCCTTTCTCCACATCCTCACCAACACCTCTTATTTCTTGTGTTGTTGATTTTAACCATTCTGACAAGTGTGAGGTAATACCTCGCTGTAGTTTTGATTTGTATTTCCCTGATGATCAGTGATGTTGAACATATTTTCATGTGTCTGTTGGCCATCTGCATGTCCTCTCTGGAAAAATGTCTATTCATGTCTTCTGCCCATTTTAATTGGAATGTTCATTTTTGGAGTATTGAGCTTGATAAGTGCTTTCTATATTTTGGATACTAACACTTTATCAGATGTCATTTGCAAATATCTAATCCCATTCCATAGGTTGCATTTTTCAGTTTTGCTGATTGTTTCCTTTGTTGTGCAGAAGCATTTTATTCTGATGAAGTCCTAATAGTTTATTTTTGCTTTCCTTTCCCTTGCCTCAGGAGACATATCTAGAAAGAAGTTGTTGTGGCCAATTTCAGAGGTTACTGTCTGTGTTCTCCTTGAGTATTTCTATGGTATCAGGTCTTATATTTAGGTCTTTAATCCATTTGAATTTATTTTTGTGTATGGTGTGAGAAAGTGGTCAAGTTTCATTCCTTTGCATGTTGCTTACTAATTTTCCCAGAACCATTTGTTGAAAAGATGGTCTTTTTCCAGTAGGATATTCTTTCCTTCTCTGTCTAGGATTAATTGACCATATAATTGAGGGTTCATTTCTGGGGTTTCTATTCTCTTCCATTGATCTAGGTGTCTGTTTTTGTGCCAGTACCATACTGTCTTGATGACTACAGCTTTGTAATATAATGTGAAGTCCAGAGTTGTGTTGTCTCCAGCTTTGCTTTTAATTTTCAAGGTTGCTTTGGTTATTTGGGGTCTTTTGTGGTTCCATACAAATTTTAGGATTGTTTGTTCTATTTCTGTGAAAAATGCTGTTGGTGTTTTGATACGGATTGCATTGAATGTGTGTGGACTGTTTTGAGCAGTATAGACATTTTAACAATATTTATTCTTTCAATCCATGAGCATGGAATGTCATTCCATTTCTTTGTGTCATCTTCAATTTCTTTCATTAGTGCTTTATAGTTTTCAGGGTACAGGCCTTTCACCTCTTTGGTCAGGTTTATTAAGGATCATGGTTTTTGGTGCAGTTGTGAATGAGATTGTTTCCTTAAATCTCTTCCTGCCGTGTCATTGTTGGTGTATAGAAATGCAACAGATTTTTATACATTGATCTTGTATTCTGCAACTTTACTGAATTCATTTATCAATTCTAGCAGTTTTTTGATGGAGTCTTTCAGATTGTCTATATAGAGTATCATATCATCTGTATATAGTGAAAATTTGACTTTCTTGCCGATTTGGATGCCTTTTAATTCTTTTTGCTGTTTGAGTGCTAAGGCGAGGACTTCCAGGACTATGTTAAATAATAGTGGTGAGAGTGGACATTCCTGTCTTGTTCCTGACCATAGAGTAAAAGTTTTCAGTTTTTCCTCATTAAGGATGATATTAGCTGTGAGCTTTGCATAAATGGCTTTGATTCTGCTGAGGTATGTTCCTTCTAAACCTATTTTGTTGAGAGCTTTTATCATGAATGGATGTTGTACTTTGCCAGACGCTTTTTCTGCATCTATTGAAATGATCCTATGCTTCTTATCTTTTCTTTTATTAATGTAGTGCATCATGTTGATTTATTTGCAAATTTTGAACCACCTTTGCAACCCAGGAATACATCCCACGTTATCGTGGTGAATGATTTTTTTAATGTACTGTTGGATTCAATTTGCTAGTAAATTATTGAGAATTTTTACATCCAGGTTCTTCAGCTATATTTGCATGTAGTTCTGTTTTTTGGTGGAGTCTTTATCCAGTTTTTGGCATCAGGGTAATGCTGGCCTCATAGAATGAATTTAGAAGTTTTCCTTTGCTTTCTTCTTCTTCTTCTTCTTCTTCTTCTTCTTCTTCTTCTTCTTTTCCAATAGTTTGAGAAGACTATGTATTATCCCTTCTTTCAATGCTTGGTAGAATTCACCTGTGAAGCCATCTGGCCCTGGGCTTTTATTTGTTGGGAGTTTTTTGACTACTGATCCAATTTCTTTGCTGTTATTGGTCTGTTCAAGTTTTCTACTTCTTCCTGTTTCAGTTTTGGTAGTTTATGTTTCCATTTCTGCCAGGTTGTCCAGTTTGTTGGCATAAGTTTGTCATAATATTCCCTTATAATTGTTCATATTTCTGTGGCATTGGTTGTTATTTTTTCTCTCTCATTTGTAATTTTATTTGGTTCCTTTTTCTTTTCTTTTTGATAAGTCTGGCTAGAGGTTTATCAATTTTATTAATTTTTTCAAAGAACAAGCTCCTGGTTTCATTGATCTGTTCTATTGGCTTTTTAAGCTTCTGTATCATTTATTTCTGCTGGCTTTAGGCCTCATTTGTTCTTCTTCTAACTCCTTTAGGTGTAAAGATTGGTTGTTTATTTGAGATTCTTCTTGCTTCTTGATTGAGGTAGGCCTGTATTGCCATATACTTTCTTCTTAGAATCACTTTTGCTGCATCCCAAAGGTTTTTGACCATTGCATTTTTATTTTCATTTGTTTCCATGTGTTTTTTAAATTTCTGCTTTCATTTCCTCATTGACCCATTCATTGTTTAGTAGCATGTTGTTTAACCTCTGTGTATTTGTGGCCTTTACAATTTTTCTTGGAAAATTTGTGATTGACTTCTAGTTTCATAGTGTCATGGTCAGAAATGTTCATGGTATGGTTCCAATCTTTTTATATTTATTGAGGACTGATTTGTGACCTAATATGATATCTGATCTGGAGAATATTCCATGTGCCCTTGTAAAGAATGTGTATTCTGCTGTTTTAGGATAGAATGTTCTGAATATATCTGTTAAGTCCATCTGTTCCAGTGTGCCATTTAAAGTAATTTTCTTTTTTTGTTTTCTGTTTAGATGATCTGTCCATTCACATAAATAGGGTGTTAATTCCCCCACTATTATTGTATTATTATCAATGAATTCCTTTATGTTATTGTTTTATATATTCGGGAGCTCTCATATTGTGTGCATAAATATTTACAATTGTAATATCTTGTTGGATTACCTCTTTATTATAATACAGTGCCCTTCTTTGTTTCTTGCTACACTCTGTTTTAAATCAATTGTCTGATGTAAGCAATGTTACTCTGACTTTCTTTTGATATCAATATGTGTATTCAATGTTTCTCCATCCCTTCACTTTCAATCTGCATGTGTCTTTAGGTCTGAATTGAGTTTCTTGTAGGCAGAATATAGATGGGTCTTGTGTTGTGTATCCATTGTGACACACTATGTCTTGATTGGAACATTTAGTCCATTTACATTCAAAATAATTATTGATAGATATGTATCTCAATGCCATTTTATTACTTGTTTTGTTGTCATTTCTGGAGATTCCTATGTTCCTTTCTTGTCTTTGTCACTTTTGGTCTCTCCTTTGCACTCAAAGAGTCACCATAGGAATTTTTGTATGGCTGGCTTATGGTCATGAACTCCTTTATTTTTTGTTTGTCTGGGAAACTTTATCTCCCCTTCCATTCTGAATCATAGCCTTGCTTGATATAGTATTCTTGGCTGAAGATTTTTGCCATAAGCACTCTGAATATATCATGCTATTCTTTTCTGGCTTGCCAAGTTTCTGTGGAGAGATCTCTAGCTAGCCTCATGTGTCTGCTCTTGTGAAGTAAGACTTATGTCTTGCTGCTTTAGTATTTTTTCATTATTCGTCTCTGGTTGATTACTTTTTAAGTCTTTTATATCTGTGATAAGGATCTCATTGATGTTTTCTATTCTTTTCTCAAGACCAGTGAATATCATTATTGTTGCTTTAAATTCTCCACCAGTCATGCTACTTATATCTGTTTTTGTTAGATCTCTGGTCATGGCCTTATCTTTGTTTGTTTGTTTGTTTGTTTTTCATTTGGGATAAAGTCCTTCATCTTAGCATTTTTTTTCAAATCTCTACCTTCTTCTTTGTATTAGAAAAGTCAGTTATGACTTCTGTTTCTGAAAGTAATGGCCTTAGGTAGAGGAAGTCATGTAGTGCCCAAGGGCATGGCACTTCAAGGAGTGTCTCTGATGTGTGTCTCCTTGTTCAAGAGACATGGTGTGGGTACTTGTTTGTGCTGGTCTTCTGCAGGAGGGTCCTGTTATACCAGGACTGGCACAAGCTTGACTGAAAAGTGTAATCCCACCAGAATGAAGGGGTGTGGGGCTTGGGTATGCAAGTTAGGCAGCCAGTATTGGCACTGTGCTGCTTCCCACAAGTGGCTCTGTGTTTATGCTGGAGATATGGTGGAGGCAGGATATGTTTATTTCCAGCTCCTTTGTCCCCAGAAAGGCATTTCCAAAAACACTGCCTCTCAAGGAAGCACTCTAAGAAGAGCAAATAGTCTCCTGCCTGTGTGCCTCAGGCATTCTTCAAACTTTTGTTTCTAAGCTATTTGTCCCCAAGTCGTTTGCCTGTCTTCTCTTCAAGAACAGGGAAGTACCCTCTAGGCTCTATCCTAATCATGTTCACTGACCTTTAAATAGGCATTAATCTCTACTGCTTGTAAGAATTCACAAAATTCAGCCCCTGTCATATTCCAAGCCAATGGCTTTGGGGTAACATTCTCCTTGTATGCTCCCCTGTGTGCTCCTGTCTTTCACCTTTTTCTGCAACAATAGTTCCCTCCCTTCTGTAGCACCCATGATCCCTTTCTCCTCTAAACCATGTCTTCATACTTCCTACTTTCTTCAATGTGGCCTCTTGTCTCCCTTTAGTTGTAGAGTTTCTTCTGTCAGACTTCAGGTCAATTTGTGGGGCATTTTTGACTGATTTGATAATTATCTAGTTGTGCCCCTAGGAGAAGACAAGCCTAGAGTCCTCTTACTCTACCTCCATCTTCCTCCTCCAGACCAGTTTCTTGTTTTTTGTTTTGTTTTGTTTTGTTTTGTTTGTTTGTTTGTTTTAACATTAAAATGGCTGGACACTCCTGAGAGAATTGAGTATTGGGACCCATAATTCATAAACAAGAGTTCAGAAAGCAATCAATTAATTACCAAAAGGACAATGTCCTCAGGTAAACAGATCCTGAATAACATTGGGAAGTGTAAACAAAAGGAGGGACCTCAAATCCAAGAAGATGCTTTCAAAACCAAAAGGAAGAAGACTACTCACAGAATTGGAAAACACAAGGTGCTCAGATGTGTACATTAGCTCCTCAGAGGTTCAGCTTATTTGCATTCCACTTCTGACACCATGAAATATGTTTTTAAAAGAGAAAGTTGACTAATACCTCTGAAGCCCATTGAAGTGGTGGTGGCTTCTCATTGGCTGAAGGCAAGGGCAGCTTGCTCTTGCCAGACCAAAAGGAAACCTTTCTTCCTGCTAAATGATGTAACCTGTGATGAATGGTATGTGCATGAGAACCCTCCCTTCATGGCTTCCTCATACAAAGTTAGTTAGGTTTCCTTAGCATACCTTCACAAAATTGATCTAGAAATCCAGAGACATTCCAATAAAAATCCCATCAAGATTGTAAGAGTGTGCATGTTAGTGCATGTGTTAGAATTTATCAAGGTAATTATAAAAGTTTTATGGAAATGAAAAGAATTTAAAAAGCCAAAATTACTTTTAAAGAAAAAAAAAGACATACAGGTATACTACATTTTATTGCACTTTGTCTTATTGCATTTCAGATACTGCGCATTTTTTTTAACAAATTGAAGGCTTGTGGAAACCTTCATTGAAGAATTCATTGAGGAATTTGAGAAATTCGATAGGCATGACTCTTTCCAACAGCATTTACTCACTTCATGTTTCCGTGTCACATTTTAGTAATTCTTGCAATATAATATATTCTCATTATATTTGTTATAGTGATCTGTCACCAGTGATTACCACTAATGAGAGCTCAAATGATAGTTAACATTTTTTAGCAATAAAGTATTTTTTTAATTAAGATATGTACATTGATTTTTGGCACATAAAGCTATTGCACAGTTAATAGACTTGTGCAGTATAGGGTAAATATAACTTTTATAGGGACTGGAAAACCAAAAAGTGTATTGATTCACTTTATTGCCATATTTGCAATATTATCCAGTGGTCTGGAACCCAATCTGCACTATGTACTATAAAGCTGCATTAATTAAGCTAGTGTGTTAATGACTTCAAAGAGACACAGATCAGTGCAACAGAATACAGATTACAGAAACAGATTATCTTTTCATCTCTCTCACCCTCCCTCTATATGTCTATATGTATGTGTACATAAATACACACACACACACACACACACAGACGCACGCACACACACTGGATTTCTTTGTAGCAAAGATAGCAAAGTAATTCCATGAGTAAAGCACTGTCATGCCAACAAATGGTTCTAGGAAAACTACACTGTTACTATGAGGACAGAAACCCCAAACCTTTCATCATGCCATATAAAAATGCTAATTTGAAATGAATCTTTAAGCCAAACATAATTACTAAAAGCATAAAACTTACATATAGGGAAAATATAGGGAAAGTCTTCATGAACATATGTATAGAAATATTTTTAGGTGGGTGAAAAATTCACCAACCAAAAAAGAAAAACAAAAAATAAGTTGGACTTCATTGAAATTAACAAAATCTGATTTTTGAAAAGCACTGGTAAGTAAAAAAATCAAACCATAGGATTGGAAAAAATAGCATATGTGTATATATGATAAAATATCTGTATCAATAATTTTAAAAAATAGGCAAACTATGTTAGTCAACATTTTACGAAAGTAGAAAATGACACAGATGTCTAATAAACACATAAAAAGACAATGTTTATCTTCAGAGAAACTCTATTTAAATCACAATTCCATTTAAATCACTACTACATATCCATCACAATAGCTAAAATTACAAAGACTGACATTATTAAATATTGGCCAAGATTTGGAGCAAGTGGAACTCCCATGCATTGCATGCAGGTATATGAAATTATACATTTTGGAAAACATTTTAGTAAATTCGTAAAGGTAAGAGTACTCTTACTATAAGACCCATACAAACCACTCCTAGGTGTTTACCTCCAAAGAAATTATGTATGTCCAAAAAAAGACTTCTGCATAAATTTTTACAGTAACATTAGTCATAGTAGAAACTGGAAAAAATACCCTGATACCCATTAGTTGAATAGATAAAGAAATTTTGGTATTTTAAATAGGGGTATATTATCCAGCAATAAAAAAAACGAGACACTAACAAACATAAAATATATATGAAACTCAGAAACATTATTCAGAGTGAAACATAATAGAGTGCATCCTGGATGTGGCTGTTGATGTAAAATTATAGTACAGATGACAATGTAGTAATAGAGATCAGATTGACAGTGCCTGGGTCAAGTAAGATGAAATCTGAAAAAGGACATAATAAGTGATTTTGAGATGTTGGAGATATTCTGTATCTTGACCAGGTTAATTATTACATAGGTATAATAAATGTGTAATATGATAATATCTTACTTTACAACTTAATATTGTCTCATTCCATGGTATGTAATTTACACTTTCATAGGACTGACTTACGAAAAACACAGATGATTGGGATTTACTATAATATTCCATAAGAGAGAATAAACACATGGAGATATATATGCCTAAGATATATGCCAAAAACAGAGATATTTGCCATTTCTAATGGCATAAAAGCTGATACTATTGTGGATTAAGGTACATTAATGAATGTACAAGAAGTCACAAGGAAACTGTGCAATTGGTGTAGCAGTCCAGAGGTATTCTCAATTGAGGTAGTACACGAGCAATGTGAAAATTTTCACACATGTCCTGCATTCAACAATCAGGAGGCATCATATAAAAATTCATATCTTCTCCAAATTCCTATAAAAGTCAGGATATCAGATACCTATATTCCTAATATATTCCTACACATATACACACACATATATCTTTCAAATATGTGTATGTATTTATATATGTATATATCTAATTATATATGCATTTATTAATATATATGTCATGAGGTAAATATAGTTTTTATATATTTTTATATGTGTATTCATCTAGGTGTATATATACATTTCCTGAAATATGTATATAGACACACACATCCATGTGTGTATTTATATATATATATATATAAACTATGTAAATACATAATCTTTGATATACTTGCATATATATGTATAAAGATAAGTATATCAATGAAAATATTCATGTATCTTGATATATTTATTAAAATATGATTTTTATATAAAATTTACACATCATTATATATAGTATATATATATATATTATTTCATTCTCTATTATAGTGATTTGTATTGTAAAATGATAAACTGAGGCACATTACATGTTGAAGAGTTTGTTTGTACAAACAACCCTTCAAATAAGGCAGTGACAAAACCCAAGTGATTAGGGATATACAGTGGAGAGATAAGCCAGAGGTTTTTATAGAGAAGATGCAAAAACAAAGCAAGGAGAGTATTTAATTGACTACAGTTTAAATGGTTGCCATTTTGGGGAAAATATTTGTCTAAAAATGGGATAATGGATTAAAGGAGGAAATAAGAGAGATGAAGGAGGCCACCTCTAAGAAATAAAAGGGAGAACATTAGCATACTCTATCACAGAATAAAATGGCTTCAGGATTTCCATATATAAAATATAAAAAATGTAGACAGGTACTGAACACCTTATGTAAAACTGTTTCATGTACTTTTTTACAGGAAATTTTATGTAAACAATTTGAAGTTTAAAATGATCATGCAATGGCAATGTACAAGCAGAAGTAAATCAGAAAAAAAAATGGAGGAAAATAAACTTTTATGCAAAGAATTTTCCAACCAAAGGTAGTTTTAATTGTAATGGAATTACTGTCATTACTGATTTTTTATTTATCTTTACCATTAGGCTTGTATATAACACCTTCCGCATATAGCAGTGTATATTAAGTTGATAGTCACTTAAGTTTGAACCCATTCTTTCCTCTTTCCCCCCATTTAAGGTATATGGCATCATACTTTACATTCTTTTATTTTGTGAATACCTTGACTAACTTTTAAAGATACACATATTTTCATTGCTTTTGTGCTTTCTACTTTCCTTACTCCTACTTATGGTCTTTCCTTTCCACTCAAAGAGTCCTCTTTAACATTTCTTGAAGGAGTCGTTTGGTGGTCATAAAGTCTTTTAATACTTGAGAAACTCTTGGTCTCTCCTTCTATTCTGAATGATAGCCTTGCTGGATAGAGTATTCTTGGCTGCAGATTTTTTTTTCCTTTCAGGACTTTGAATATATCACAGAAAAGTGTCTGCTGAAAACTCAGCTAATAGCCATATGGGGTTTCCCTTGTATGTAACTGTCTTCTTTCATATTGTTGCTTTCAAAATTCTCTCTTTATCGCTATTTTTTAAATTACTATGTGTTTTGGTGTGGACCTCCTTGGGTTGATTTTTTTGGATTATCTCTGTGCCTTTTGGTTCTAGATTTCTGTTTCCATCCCCAGAATCAGACAGTTTTCAGTTATTATTTGTTCAAATACATTTTCTGTCTCCTTCTCTCTTTCTTCTCCTCCTGGGATTGCTATAATGTGAATGTTATTATACTTGATAGAGTTACTGAATTCCCTAAGTCTTTCTGCGTAGTTTTTTTTTTCTCTTACCTACTTGGCTTGGTTGCTTTCCATTGCTCTGTCCTCCAGGTCACTGATTCACTTTTCTGCTCTATCTAGTCTACTCTTTATTCCATCTAGTATAATTTTAATTTCATTTATTTTATTCTTCATCTCTAATTGGCTTTTTTTAATCTTTTTTTTAAGTGTCTCAAAGTTGTCTTCCACTTTTTTCTCAAGTCCAATGAGTATCTTTATGATCATTGCTTTAAATTCTCAATCAGGCATATTGCTTATTTCTGTTATCCTTAGGTCTTGCTATGATTTTGTCCTATTTTTTTTCCCCCATTTTGGACATATTCCTCTGTCTCCTCATTTTTTTATAACTCTCTGTGTCTGTTTCTCTGCATTAGGAAAAGTTGAAAACATCTCCTGCTCTTGAACACAGTGGTCCTATGAAGAAGGGATCCTGTGGTGCCCTGCAGTGTAATGTCCCCTGTCACTAGAACCAAGTGCTTCAGGAGTGTCTCCTATGTGTGTTGTATGCACCCTGCTATCATGATTGGACTGCATCTCCCTTCAGTCCAGTCATCTGCAGTGGCTCTCTTTGCCTGCTGTGGGCAATCTTTGGTCTCTATGGTGTTAGTGAGCCAATCTGGGGCTGCCCTAGGCTTGATTTGAGTTAGAACAGGCATTTGTCAGAGATGCAGTAGCACCAAACTTCAGGGCACTCTCCCTGTGTTGTCCCCTGAAAAGCTTTCATTGGTGAGTGGGGCCAGCAGTCAGACCAGGTGTCTGTCCCCAGCCCACTCCTGAGGCTCCTGGAGCCTGTGGTTGTCTTTCCCTTACTTGGGGAAGGTGTCACTTTGGAGTAATGCTGACCTGTGTCAGGGTTGCTTGCTCATTGCCAGGCTTGTAAGCACCGCCTTGGATGAACTCTGGGCAAGAGCATATTTGATGGGGTGGATCCACCAAATTGCAGAGGGGTGAGACATACAGTGTTAGCAAGTTAGCTAGGTAGTGTCAGTGCTACACTGGTTTCAGCTAGTGGCCCTGTTTATGCTGGGTCATGGGGCAGGGAAATGGAGCTTGCCAGCTCCTTAGTTCCTAGAGGAGTCTCCTAAAAATCTCTGTCCTTGAAATACATGCTCTTAGATTAGCAAACAGTTCTCTTTCCTGTGTGCCCCATGTGTTTTTCACACTGCTGTTTCTATGCTGTATCTCTGCAGGGCTAATTTTTGTGCTATCTCTTTAAGGTGAGGGACTCAATTTCCCCTCACCTCCTGGCTTTCCCAGAGCTGATCCTGCTGATTTTTAAAACTCCAGGCTTTAAGTCCTACTGGTTGTAAGAACTGATGAAAATCAGCCTGTCTGGTTTCAAAGCCAAATGTCATAGGGATTCATCTTGTCCGTGAGGGCTCCCCAGTGCGAGAGTCTGCTTCTCTCTCCTCTCCATGCCTGCAGGCTCCTCTTTCCTATTGACAGTCCTGTGGGTCCATTTAGCTACCCACAACATCTACACCCTTCCTGCACTCTTCAGTGCAGTCTCTTCTCTTCATTTAGTTGTGACGTTGGCTCTGTACATCTTAGTTATTTCTGAGTTCTTTACACTGATGTTAGTATTATCTAGTTGTATCTGTGGGATAAGGTGAGGCTAGAGTCATCCCACTCTGCCCTCTTTCCAGCAATCCTCAGACCCTTGACCCTTGATTCAAAGAGTTGATACCTTGGCTAACATCCTCAGCCCTGGCCTTGCGGTTAGGGTGACACAGAGGAAGGAACCAGCTGAGGATTTAGGAGGGGAGAGATAGGGATCACGGAGTTACAGGAAATTGCTCTCCAGGAATATCCTGGTCCTGCCTGGAGACAAAAGGAGGAGATTGAGGGAGGAGTCCTCTTACCCAGGTAGGTGTGAAGTGTTCCAAGCTCACAGAGCAGTGCAAAGAGAAAGAAGTAGGCTGGGCCATAGTGCACCCAGCATGGCCAGGGCTGAGGTCCATTGGGCAGCTCTGAGGTTTGTGGGCAGGAGTACTCAGGTGTCCACCACACTGTCCTTGTCTCTTTGAGTAAAGACTGCACTGTTTTCAGCTCATGCTGGCCCACACTTAGGGCTCCCAAGTGGCTGGTCAGCTGCCACAGGTGGAGGGAGAGAAGGCAACAGACACAAGCTTATGCCTTTGCACACAGCTTATTTGTTCTGGCTAAGTTGTCATTGATTAAACTCTTCAGTAGTGACATAGGGGTAAATGAGTATGATTTGCTTTTCTGTTGAAGTTCTTGGTAATTACTATTCTATGTGTCATGTTTTTCTGGCATGTTTTATTTGCTCTGGTGGAGAAAAAAGGAAAAGAAACATTTTTTATAAGAAATTTTCTACTTAAATCGTACTACTGATGACTTAATTTAGTATCTCTGCAAATAAGGAAAAATCAAGAATATTGTATTTGATCTTTGATAAGGCAATCAAAAAGCACTTTTCATCAACTGTGTGCCTATCCTTACAGTATTAGATTGTAATCAGTTGAAGAAAGGGAAAGGAAACTTTAAAATGCAACCCAAGGGGTGCCTGGGTGGCTCAGTCGTTTGGGCGTCCGACTTTGGCTCAGGTCTTATCTTGCGGTTTGTGGGTTTAAGTCCCACGTCAGGGTCTGTGCTGACAGCTTGGAGCCTGGAGCCTGCTTTGGGTTCTCTGTCTCCTTCCATCTCTGCCCTTCCCCCACTTGTGCCCTCTCTCTATCAAAAATAAATAAATGTAAATTTAAAAAAAATTTTAATGCAACCCAATTTTGTTAACAGTTACTCTAAGCACTTGCAGGGAAACTGCAGAGGTGGGGGACGGGGGGCAGCAAGGCAAACAGGAAATGTGTCTTGGCTGGAAAAGAGCATGCAATTTTCTTTAAATAGTCTAAGAGAAATCTTAAATCACACATGTCCAAGACCCAACTGAACTCCACCCACCTCTCTCCTATACTTTCTTTTATCCCAGTACACCCTATTACAAGGATGAATTGTGTCAATAGTTGCAATGTTAAAGTACAGTCAGGCTTAAAACTTGGATCTGCTAAGTGGTAGTATACATGGGATCCTCATAAATTATTAAAATAAAATAAAATAAAGTAAAATAAAATAAAGTAATGATAATGACCCAAAATAAGTTAGTGGCAATAAGGATGTGGTAAAGTTATGGTAGAATCATCCTGATATATTTTTTTTTTTGCCACACAAGTGACCACTAAATTATACAACTGAATGTGTTTAGTATTTTCCATATATTCACAGATATGTGCAGCCATCACCACAGTCTATCTTAGTTGCATCATCTCAAAAGGAACCCTGTACCCTTTAGCTATCACCACCCCTCACCCCAGCTTTTCATCCCCACTTAACCCAGCCGAAAATAACCACCACCCTTTGTCGCTATAGATGTCCCCATTCTGAATATTTCATACAAATGAATAACATATGGGTTTTGTGATTAGTTTTACTTAGCAGAATGGTTTCAAAGGTTCGTTCATGTTGTAGAGGTATCAGTGTTTTGTTCCTTTTATGGCTGGATAATATTCCATTGCATGCATAGATCACTATTCATACAATGTTTATCCATTCATCAGTTGATGGACATTTGGAAAAGGAATCTCTTAGCCTCTGTGGTGAGGTACCCTCAACCCTGAACCAGGAGCATCCTTGTTTATTGAGGGAGACTCTGTAGGTTCTCATTAGATTCCAGCTAGGTTGATGGCTCCCTTATCCATGTACAACACTTTGAGGTGCACTTTGAGAAGTGCACTCATCTTAGTAAGAGGGAGATGGGGAGGGGGACCCTGAAGCAAGAAAATCTTTCACAGAAAAGCTCATCTCCAGCAAAAGAGGAGGAGCAAGTCTGTCTTCCCCAAAGGACAATGATATATCCCAGATCCCAAATTACATGAGGCCACAGAATTCTCACCTAGAGACACAACAGTTATCTATGACCAGAAACACAGTTGGAGCAATTCCCTGGAGATGGAATGGATGTTAGTGTCTATCTGGGGGTTTGTTCTGGGGCTGGCCTTACCTGGCAACATTTCCTCTCAATATCCCTAAGCCTGGAAGGGATAGGGCAGGGAATCACGGGCAGTTGGGAGAGGTGTGGACTGTGGGGTGTCCTCAGTGAATAAGGAATGTTCACATCTGGGGATGTGACAACTTCTCTGGTTCAAAAGTTGCTTATTTTCCCATAAAGGATCACAACATGTAGAAGAATCAATAGACACAAACCTACATACTTTCACTCTCAGGATTTATTTTTGTTTGTGAAGTTGAAAAGCTTTAAGCCATGACAAAAGGAGAGAATAGGTTTTTTTTTTTTTTCTTTCATTCTTGAATCAGGTCAATTAATGGTTAGCATCTTGGTAATATCCTTTTTCCAACCTATGGCTTTTTGACATTGTTTAGTCGCTGTTGTAAAACAAATATAGAAAGAGATATGCTAAATTTTAATTGTTAATAAAAGTGATCTCATTTTACTAGACAACTAGACGTATAGCAAATCATTGGTATATGAGACACTGATTATAGTGTCACAATCTAGGCCTGTGTTTCACGAAATGTGTAAACCCGTTTTTTTTTTCTAAGTTGTCTGTGATAGCCACAGTAAAAGGAAATATTAAAAGTCATATTCACAAGCATTATATTTACACAGTTTCTACACTTCACATGGATAAAAGAAAGTCACCAGCAAGGAAACAGAGAGGAAAAGAACAGTAGAATATGTGAAGAAATAAGTAACTACTAATTTGTCTATTTTTATCTTCAGAGGAAGAGTATTTCAAGAAATCCTCCGTGCCTTTCCAACAGGTGACCCATATACATACAGTCGGAGTTGATTCACTAGCCTCCAGTTCTCACTGAGTCTGACTTTTTCCCTAAATATGTAAAAAAGCCAACCATATCATGCTGAATCCCTCCCTTACTACTTCAAAAATACTTTAACTATATGAGAAATACTTTCTCGTGTGTGAGAAAACATGCTCCTCATCATGGCATGCCAAACATTTGTCTTGGTTCACAATTATCCATGTAGATTTTCTCTTGCAACGTTCATAAATTTTAATATAAATTTTAAAATGTAATAAGAGCATAAATTTGAAAACAGGTCTGTGTTTACATTTAACCTTGCTTATCTTGCTGCTTTATCAATAAACGTTATTTAAGCACATTTTCTTACACTTTATATTGAAACTGCCAGTTCATTCTGTTGGTATCCTTCAAAATTTATTCCTAAAACCGTCTTCACTACCCCTGGTCTGAGGTACCATCCTTTCCCTCCTGGATTATTGCAGTAGTTTCGCCACCAACTGGTTTCTCCACTTCTCCTCTTGCCACCATACAAACTATTTCCAACAAATCAGTCTTTTTTAAATTTATTTATTTTAACAAACCAGCCTTTTAAAGTGGAAGTCTTGAACATTAATCTTCCAATGATTTCCTCTCAGAATAAAACACAGCCCTCAACACTTCTCACAGCCTACAAGAGTTTTACTGTCTGACCTACTCACTACCACAGTCCCCTTGCTAACTCTGCTCCAGCTAAACTGACATCACTGTTAATCATCAAACATTTCTGACTTATTTTTTCATTGGATCATTCACATGCTTGGAAAGCTCCTGCCTAGATATATGCATGGTGACCTCTGCCAGCTCTATGCCTCTGTAAGGAGTTGATTTACAGCCAGAATGGAAAAGCTCTATCTTTATCTCTGGGAAAGCCTGGATGCTTGGTTTCACTTTTTGCCAAGACATTGGCAGTGGAATTTATAATGGGCTGTTTAAAATTTAAAGGAACCTTGAGGCCTTGTGCATGAGATATCTCTCTGGTGCCCATTTTTGCCCGCACTCTCTCTTGCACTGTATCCTTTACATTTAAATAAAAGTCCCATGTGAACTGAACCTGGGAATTCAAGTACCTCCTTTTCAATAAATAAAATGAGTCAATACTTGCAACTTCCTCCAATACTTTGTTTACACATCTCTTGCTGAATAAGGCCCACTCAATTATATTTAAAACCAATATCCACCTCCTCCCTCACCACCAACTCTCCCAACTCTCCCTACTGAGAAATAAGACTATTTTACATGGAGGATAGTATTAGTGTTTTGTTTGTTTGTTTGTTTGTTTTGGTGGCAGATAGGGAAACAGAGATCCATTGACTTAACTCTCCATCAAAGTCAGATAAGGAGGAATGGCTGATTAGTAATTGGATGAACTCGTTTTCATTCATGGTTGAATTTTTAATTCTTCCATTTACTCCCAGTGATAAGTTTAAAATGTAAAATATTATGATTTCTTTATGTATATGACTTATACATTTGAATATATACATACATATTCAGATATGTCAGACATATTCAGATACATCTGTATATATATATGTATATACACATACAGAAAATATATAGATAGATATATTGAATCTATACAAATGCCAATGTTACCCCTTCTCATAGTAAAGAATTTGTCTCTCTTTTCTGGAGGGACAATGCATTTATCATTTTGCCTGACATCTAATTGGTCCTCAATAAATGTAAATTTCATTTCCCTTCACCAGGCATACCTCATGCTACATGTGTCAAAATTGTGTGTGTGTGTGTGTGTATGTGTGTGTGTGTGTGTGTGTGTTGTTGTTTCTTTTGTTTTGTTTTGGGGGGTTTTTTTGAGAGTGAGAGAATGCACAAGCAAGGGAGGGGCAGAGGGAGGAGAAAGAAAATCTCAAGCAGACTCTACTCCCAGACCAGAGCCTGAAGTAGGGCTCAATCTCACGACCATGAGATCACGACCTGAGCTGAAATCAAGAGTTGGACACTTAATTGACTAAGCCACCCAGATGTCCCCAGATGTTGAGTTCTTTAAGAGTTAATCCTTGGAGTCTGGTTGTCTTAAATGAAACTCCAGCTTCAAAATTTACTAAAATTCTGTACACATGGATAATTATTTAAATTTTTCATGTTTGTTTCCTCATTTCTAAAATACGGCTAACAATAACTTTGGAGGCTTAGTGAGGAAAAAATATAAATGCTGGGAGTCAATCTGTGTAAATCTATCAAATTAGAACCTTAAATGTGGGAGCAGGATGCATGATGGCTCATAAATATTTTAAGAACATATTTAAAATCTCTTTAAAGTCATTTCTTATTACCAAAATGTTGGTTAATAAATCTCTGGCTAATATTAGTTAACATTAAATATTTATAAGTTAATATAAAACAAAATTATTAAATGTTTTTAGTCTTTTTTTAGTATATGATATTGATAAATAGCAATCACGATGAAGGAATATGGAATAATAGTTTTTTTACACTGAGGTATTGTTAAATTTTTAAAACTATTTTATGAATTATATCATTTTCAATAATTTTATTCCTTCAATTTACCTTTAACTTGATGACTGGTTGCTGTTACTATGGTTGTCTTCTGATATAGATCTGTGAAAAAGAAATAGCATTAATTAGGGTTAGAAACCATTGTAATTTTATGTTTTTCTCTCTTTTTGAAGTATAGTTGACACACAACGTTACATTAATTTTAGGTGTACAACTTAGTGACTTGACAAGTGTATGCGTTACGCTATGTTCACCACAACTGCACCTACCATCTGTCCTCGTACAGCACTATTACAATGTCAGTGACTATATTTTCTATGCTGTGTCTTTTATTACCATGACTTATTCATGCCATTAGTAAAAGTCTACATCTTCTCTCCCATTTACCCATTTTCTCCAACCCTTCAACTCCACTCCCCTCTGGCAACCATCAATTTGTTCTTTGTATTTATAGGTCTGATTCTGCTTTCTGTTTGTTTATTCATTATTTTTTCCACTTATAAGTGGACTCATGAAATTTGTCTTCTCAGTCTGACTTATCTCATTTAGTGTAATATCTTCTAGGTATTTTCTTTTTAGTTTTACTGTTTTTCACAATACCTGCACCTATTTACATTCCCACCAAGAATGCACAAGGTTTGTTTTTTTCTTTCTCTACGTATTTGCCAACACTTGTCATTTCTTGTTTTTTTGTTTTGTTTTGTTTTGTTTTGTTTTGATTCTAGCCATTATGACAGGTGTAAGGCCACATCTCATTGTGGTTTTGATTTACATTTCCCTAATGATTAGTGATGTTGAACATCTTTTCATTTGTCTGTTTACTATCTGTATATTTTCTTTGGAAAAATATCTATTCAGGTTCTCTGCCCATATTTTAATCAGATTATTTGTGGGGTTTTTTGGTATTCAATTGTATAAATTCTTTATGTATTTTAGATATTAATCACTTATCTAATATATCACTTAGAAATGTCTTCTCCCATTCAATAGGTTGCTTTTTTGTTTTCTTGATGGTTTCTGTCACTGTGCATATGCTTATTTTGGTGTAGTCTCAATAGTTTATTCTTGCTTTTATTTCCTTTGTCTGAGGAGACATATCTAGAAAAATGTTACTACGATCAATGTCAAAGAAATTACTGCCTATGTTTTCTTGTAGGATTTTTATGGTTTCAGGTCTCATATTTAGGTCTTTAATCCATTTTATTTTTTGTGCATTGTATAAGAAAGTGGTCTGGTTTTATTCTTTAACATGTAGCTGTCCAGTTTCTCCAGCACCATTTGTTGCAGAGACTTTTTCTCATTGCATATTCTAAGAGACTCCTTGGTTACAGATTAATTGTCCATATAATCATGGGTTTATTTCTGTGCTCTTTATTTTGTTCCATTGATTGATGTGTCTATTTTTGTGATAACACCATACTGTTTTGATTACTACAGATTTGTAGTATATCTTGAAATCTGGGATCGTGATACCTCTAGCATTGTTCTTCTTTCTCAAGATTGATTTGACTATTTGTGGTCTTTGGTGGTCCTATAAAAATTTTAGTGTTTGTTCTAGTTCTGTAAAAAATGCCACTGGTAATTTGATCGGGATTGTATTTAACCTGTAGTCAGCTTTGGGTAGTATGGATATTTTAACAATATTAATTCTTCCAATCCATGTGCACAAAATATCTTTCCATTTGTGTCATTTTCAATTTATTTCATCAATGTCTTTTAGTTTTCAGAGTAAAGTTCTTTCACTTCTTTGGTTTGGTTTATTCCTAGGTATTTTATTCTTTTTGTTCCAATTGCATATGGAGTTATTTCCTTAATTTCTCTTTCTGCTACTTCATTATTATTGTATATAACCACAACTGATTTGTGTATATTAATTTTGTATACTTCAACTTTGCTGAATTCATTTATTAGTTATAACAATTTTTTGGTTTAGTCTTTAGGCTTTTCCATATATGGTACCCTGCCATTTGCAAAGAGTGACAATTTTACTTTTTCCTTACTAATTTGGATTAACAACTTTTTTGTTGCTGTTGTCTAATTGCTATGGCTAGGACTTCCAGTACTATGTTGACAAAAGTGGCAAAAGTGGATGCCTTGTTGCTAAGCTTAGAGGAAAAGTTCTCAAAGTTTCATCTTTGAGTATGATATTAGGCGTGGGTTTTTCATATATGGTCTATGTTGAGGTATGTTTCCTATAAATCCACTATCTTAAGAGGTTTTTTTGATGGAAGCCTTATATCATTATTTTATCTTTATTTTCACAAGTGAGAAACAGAGACATTTTCCTTTCACATAGAATAATGAGACGCATTTATCTTTACTTCTGCATTCCTTTTTCCTGAATATCCATGGAGCAAAACTGTGACTTGTGTTGGTGATATGGTAAAGAAAAAATCTGTGTGTAAGTGAAATAAGAGAAAAACAACTACCATACAATCTCGCTTATGTGTGGAATCAAATTTAAAAAACAAAACAAAACAAAACAAAAGCAAGCCCATAGATAATCAGAATAAATTGGTGATTACCAAAGTTGGGGTTGTGGGATAAGTAAATGAGTGAGGGGGGGAAAAAGTAGAAATTTCCCAGTTATAAAATAAATCATGAATATATAATGTATAACATGGTGATAATAATAATAAAGTATTGCATATTTGAAACTTGCCAAGACAATAGATCTTAAGTCTTCATCACAAGAAAATAAAATTTTGTAACCATGTATGGTGACAGATATTAACTAGATTTATTTTGGTGTCCATTTCAAGTAACTTATTTTTAATTTTAGAAAGAGATGAGCAATATTAAATAAGTGTAATGGGCATTGTCATCTGTATTCTCCTTTTCCTATCATGTTTTTTCAACATTTTTCTCACCTTCTACCTCTTTAATTCACAAAATTTCCTTCTCTATCTCTATTAATCTCCTTGGCACAGGTGAATGTCAATGTCAAAAAAAAAGGAAAAAAATGAGATTGGTTAGGGAGTAGAAAAGCAAGTATAGCAAACATGGCTTTCTCTACCTCTCTAGCTCTATTAGTCTCTAACTCTATTAATCTTCTTGACACAACTGTCTACGCCAAAAAAAAAACAAAAACAAAAAACAAAAGGAGGTTGCTTAGGTAGTAGACAAGCATGTGTAGCAAACATGGCTTTCAATTTGAGAGGCACTGTGAATTTACTAAGTACCTTTGGTTATTTCTGGACCTATAAGAAAAGGAATGACTACTTGAAATCTGAAAAACTGTGGTATATAACAAGCCTCAATATTTATAAATCCTAACCAAATTCATCCAAGATCCAAATTCAACACTTTTAAGGGCTACTTACTGTATTCTGAGTTAAATTTTAGTTATTCCCCAAATGGATTTTAATATTAATTTTTAAAAATAATAGATTTACTTACTCTCCACTTACTGTTTCCACTCTGTTCCAAAATCTTATTTTATTCCATTTAAGAGCAATAATGGCAATTAAAATAAGGAAAGGTAGAAAAATGTAGAAACTGATTAAGAGGCCATTTTTTTCAGGAGCAGCATGTCGTTTTGCAGGTATGTCTTGACCTTTCTCTGAAAACACGAGAATATATTTTAACATTTTCAAAACTGATACTCAAAGTTTATTAGTAATTTCAATTATAAAAATTTTGGATTCAAATAATACAGTCATAGAATAAACAATATATATTTTAAAATGTTTTAAAAACTAAAAACATTTTTAAAATATTAAAAAAATAAAAATGTTTTCCAATATTTTTGACTATGCCCCAAAGTGGTTATATATTTTTAGAAGTTCAATATTAATATAAACTTGTATTTAATCTTTAGGTATATTTTTAATCTTTATGTGTTATATTTGAACATATTTTTCTATTATATTCCCTTTTATTAACTGCTACTTAAAACATATTAAACTGATATTAATATTTACTAAATTTTTAAATTTAAAAATTAGAGTAAGAGTGCCTGGGTGGCTCAGTCGGTTAAGCGTCTGACTTCAGCTCAGGTCATGATCTCGCAGTTTGTGAGTTCAAGCCCCGCTTTGGGCTCTGTGCTGGCAGCTTGGAGCCTGGAGCCTGCTTCGGATTCTGTGTCTCCCTCTCTCTCTGCCTTTCCCCCACTTATGCTCTGTCTCTCTCTGTCTATCAAAAATAAATAAAATGTAAAAAAAAAAATTAAAAATTACAGTAAAAAGAAAGAACTGTTAAAAATTTTTGATAAAAAAATGATTGCCATTACTGGTGCTTACTTTTATTTAAAAATTTTTTCTTCCCTTTTTATTTAATTTCCTTTTTTTACTTAAGTATAATCAACATATAGTGTTACATTACTTTCAAGTGTACAATATAACAGGTGGGTGCTGTTTCAGGGACATAGCTGGAGAGAGTAAGGTGTTAAGACTGATTGGATGTATACGTCTGAATGCAATGAAGGCTTCCACATAAACTTTAAGGTTTTGGTGGCCAGTGCAGAGATCTATTTGTCTTGTGACCATCAAGCAAGCCTCATAAGGAAGACTGTGGATGAAAGGCAGAGATACAACTTACAGCACTGCCTCATGGCCTCTGTGACTGAATCAGTATGTTGAATAACTGTAGAAATACTCAAGACTCCAGAGTTGCACCAAAGATGACTGGAAACCAATGTAAATAATTCGGGGGAGTGGCTGAAGGCAATGAAATGTGGAGGTGCTTCTACAACTGCAGAGTTTCCTCTAAAGAACAAAAAAACCAGGACCAACATGGTGGAGAAGTAGGGGGACCCATACTTCCCACATCTTTCAAAGAAAGAAGTGCAGAAGCCAAAGGACTTTTAACCCCAGAGCCTTGGAGGAAAAGAGACTGAATCTTACTGGAGGAAAATGGGAAAACTGGAGAAAAGGGCTACTCCAAGGAACAAATCAAAGCACACTTGGTGGAGGGTCCAAATATCACTATGAGTAGGGTAATAAAATAACCAAAGTCACAAAAAGAGAACAAGTAACAATCTCCAAAGAAAACACCTCCTGAAGGGCCAGGCCCTGGATAGTGTATGACCGTCCTATAATATAGCAGTGGTCGCAGGTACAGAGCACACAACAAGTTTTTAAAACGCATGAGGGGCAGAAAACTAGCCAAAATGACTAAATGGAAGAATTCTCCTCAAAAGAAATTCCAGGAAGTAGAGACAGCTAACGATTTGATCAAAAACGATTTAAGCAACATAACTGAACAAGAATTTAGAATAATAGTTATAAAATTAATTGCTAGGCTCGAAAAAAAGCATAGAGGATAGCAGAAAATATATTGCTACAGAGATCAAGGGACTAAAAAAATAGTCATGATGAATTAAAAATATGCTATAAATGAAGTGCAAAATAAAATGGAGGCAACCACAGCATGGATTGAAAAGGCAGAGGGGAGAATAGGTGAATTAAAAGATAAAATTATGGAAAAAGAAGAAGCTGAGAAAAAGAGAGACAAAAAAAATCCAGGAGTATGAAGGGAGAATTGGAGAACTAAGTGACGCAATCAACAGAACAATATCCATATCATAGGAATTCCAGAAAAATAAGACAGAGAGAAAGGGGCTGAAGGTGTACTTGAACAAATCATAGCTGAGAATTTCCCTGATCTGGGGAAGGAAACAGGCATTGAAATCCAAGAGGCACAGAGAACTCCCTTCAGACGTAACTTGAATTGATCTTCATATCATAGTGAAACTGGCAAAATACAAGAATAAAGAGTGAATTCTGAAACCAGCTAGGGATAAACGGATCTTAACAATCTTCATGTGATGAACAGGAAAAATATGCAGCCAAGAATCCTTTATTCAGCAAGTCTGTCTTTCAGAATAGAAGGAGAGATAAAGGTTTTTCCAAACAAACAAAAACTGCAGGAATTCATCACCACTAAACCAGCCTTCCAAGAGATCCTAAGGGGGACTCTGTGAGTGAAATGTTGCAAGGATCACAAAGTACCAAAGACATCACTAACAAGCATGAAACCTACAGATATAACAATGACTCTAAACCCATATTTTTCAATAATAACACTGAATGTAAATGTACTAAATGCTCCAATCTAAAGACATAGGGTATCAGAATGAATTAAAAAAAAAAAAAAACAAGACCCATTGATTTGCTGTCTACAAGAGACTCATTTTAGACCAGAGGACACCTTCAGATTGAATGTGAGGGGATGGAGGGAACTATCTATCATGCTACTGGAAGTCAAAAGAAAGCTGGAGTAGCCATACTTATTCAGACACACTAGACTTTAAATTAAAGGCTGTAACAAGAGATGAAGAAGGGTATTATATAATCATTACAGGGTCTATCCATCAGAAAGAGCTAACGATTATAAATGTCTATACACCGAATACGGGAGCCCCCAAAAACATAAAACAACTAATCACAAACATAAGCAACTTTATTGATTAGAATGTGGTAATTGCAGGGGACTTTAATACTCCACTTACAACAATGGATAGATCATCTAGACAGAGAATCCATAAAGAAACAAGGGCCCTGAATGATACATTGGACCAATGGACTTGACAGATATGTTTAGAACTCTGCATCCCAAAGCAACAGAATATATTTTCTCGAGTGTGCATGGAACATTCTCCAGGATAGATTACATACTGGGTCACAAAATAGTCCTTCATAAGTATGAAAGAATTGAGATCATACCATGCACAATTTCAGACCACAATGCTATGAAACTTGAAATCAACCACAGGAAAAGTCTGGAAAACCTCCAAAACCATGGAGTTTAAAAAAACATCCTACTAAAGAATAAATGGGTCAATCAGGCAATTAGAGAAGAAATTTTTTTAAATATGGAAACAAATGAAAATGAAAATACAACACCAAATGCTTTGGGATGCAGTGAAGGCAGTCCTGAGAAGAAAATACATTGCAATCCAGGCCTATCTCAAGAAACAAGAAAAATCCCAAATACAAACTCTAACAGCACACCTAAAGCAAATCGAGGCAGAATAGCAAAGACACCCCAAACCCAGCAGAAGAAGATAAATAATAAGGATCAGAGCAGAAATAAACAGTATAGAATCCAAGAACAGAAAAAAAAAAAAAACAAAACAAAAAAAAAACAAAAAACAGTAGAGCAGACCAAGGAAACCAAGAGTTGGTTTTTTGAAAAAATAAACAAAATTGACAAACCTCTAGCCAGGCTTCTCAAAAAGAAAAGGGAGGTGACCCAAATAGATAAAATCATGAATGAAAATGGAATTATTACAACCAATACCTCAGAAATACAATCAATTATCAGGGAATACTATGAAAAATTGTATGCCAACAAACTGGACAACCTGGAAGAAATGGACAAATTCCTAAACACCCACACGTATCCAAAATCTATAAAGAGCTCACCAAACTCCATACCCGAAAAACAAATAACCCAGTGAAGAAATGGACAGAAAACATGAATAGACACTTCTCTAAAGAACACATCCGGATGGCCAACAGGCACATGAAAAGATGCTCAACGTCGCTTATCAGGGAAATACAAATCAAAACCACACTCAGATATCACCTCACACCAGTCAGAGTGGCCAAAATGAAGAAATCAGGAGACTATAGATGCTGGAGAGGATGTGGAGAAACGGGAACCCTCTTGCACTGTTGGTGGGAATGCAAACTGGTGCAGCCACTCTGGAAAACAGTGTGGAGGTTCCTCAAAATATTAAAAATAGACCTACCCTATGACCCAGCAATAGCATTGTTAAGAATTTACCCAAGGGACACAAGAGTACTGATGTACAGGGGCAATTGTACCCCAATGTTTATAGCAGCACTGTCAACAATAGCCAAATTATGGAAAGAGCCGAAATGTCCATCAACTGATGAATGAATAAAGAAATTGTGGTTTATATACACAATGGAGTACTACGTGGCAATGAGAAAGAATGAAATATGGCCCTTTGTAGCAACATGGATGGAACTGGAGAGTGTTATGCTAAGTGAAATAAGCCATACAGAGAAAGACAGATACCATATGTTTTCCCTCTTATGTGGATCCTGAGAAACTTAACAGAAACCCATGGGGGAGGGGAAGGGGGAAAAAAAGGAGATTAGAGTGGGAGAGAGCCAAAGCATAAGAGACTGTTAAAAACTAAGAACAGGGGCGCCTGGGTGGCTCAGTCGGTTAAGCGTCCGACTTCGGCTCAGGTCATGATCTCACGGTTCGTGGGTTCGAGCCCCGCGTCGGGCTCTGTGCTGACAGCTCAGAGCCTGGAGCCTGTTTCAGATTCTGTGTCTCCTTCTCTCTGTGACCCTCCCCCGTTCATGCTCTGTCTCTCTCTGTCTCAAAAATAAATAAACATTAAAAAAAAAAAATTAAAAAAAAAAAAAAAAAAAAAAAAAACTAAGAACAAACTGAGGGTTGATGGGGGGTGGGAGGGAGAGGAGGGTGGGTGATGGGTATTGAGGAGGGCATCTTTTGGGATGAGCACTGGGTGTTGTTTGGAAACCAATTTGACAATAAACTTCACATATTGAAAAAAAATGAAAAGAATGTTTATTCTTCAGTTGGTGGGCTCACTACTAGATATGTCACTCAAGACAAGTGTCTTAAACATGTTGTTCAAATATGGTGTTTTCTTGGTGATTAATTGATTGTTCCACTAGTTTCCACTGAGAAAAATGTGTTAAAATTTTCAATTATGATTGTGGATTTTCTTATTTCTCTATTTCACTAGTGCCTCCAGTGCTACCTTTTCAAAATAAAAATTTAACTTAAAAAAAAGCAAAAAAGAAATAAAAACCATCCAAATTGGCAAAGAAGTCATATACTAAAAACCCAGAGCTAATATCATCCTCAATGGGGAAAAACTGAGAGCTTTTCCTCTAAGGTCAGGAATAAGACAGGGATATCCACTCTCACCATTGTTATTTAACATAACTCTGGAAGTTCTAGCCTCAGCAATAAGACAACAAAAAGAAATAAAAGGCATACAAATCAACAAGGAAGAAGTCAAGCTTTCACCATTTGCAGACAACAAGATACTCTATGTAGAAAACATGAAAGACTGCACCCAAAAAAAAATGGCAGAACTGATATTTGAAATCAGCAAAGATACAGGATAAAATCAATGTACAACAATTTATTGCATTTCTATACACCAATGATAAAGAAGCAGAAAGAGAAATCAGGGAATTTACAGTTTCACCAAGAGCCATAAGATACCTAGGAATAAAACTAACCAAAAAGGTAAAATACCTGTACCCTGAAAATTACAGAACACTTATGAAGTAATTTGAAGAGGATACAAAGAAAGGAACAACATTGCATGCTCATGGATTGGGAGAATATTGTTAAAATGTTTATACTACCCAAAGCAATATACACATTTAATGCAATCCCTATCAAAATAACAGCAGCATTTGTCACAGAGCTAGAACAAATAATCCTAAAATTTGTATGGAACCACGAAAGACCCTTAATAGCCAAAGTGATCCTGAAAAAGGAAAACAAATCTGGAGGCATCACAATTCAGGATTCAACTATATTACTAAGCTGTAATCATCAAGACCGTATGGTAACAGCACAAAAAAAAAACCAGAAATATAGATCAATGGAACATAAAAGAAAACCCAGAAAACCCATTTATACAGTCAACTTTGACAAAGCAGGAATGATTATCCAGTGAGGGGAAAAAAGTCTCTTCAACAAATGGTGTTAGGAAAATTGGATAACAACATGCTGTAGAATGAAACTAAACCAGTTGCTTAACCTTACACAAAAATAAATTCAAAATACATGATAGACTTAAATATGAGACAGGAAACCATCAAAATCCTAGTGGAGAACACAGGCAGCAATTTTTGACCTTGGCCGTAGCATCTTCTTACTAGACACGTCTCCTGAGGCAAGGGAAACAAAAGCAAAAAATGAACTCGGTCAAGATAATAGGCTTCTGCACAGTGAAACAAGCAATCAACAAAACTAAAAGGTAACCTTCGGTATGGGAAAACATGTTTGCAAACAACATTATCAGATAAAGGGTTAGTACCCAATGATTTTAATAACTTATCAAACTCAAGTCCCAAAAAACACATAATCCAGTTAAGAAATGGACAGAAAACATTTAGACATTTTTCCAAAAAAGACATCAAGATGGCCAATGGACACATGAAAAGATATTCAATATCACTCATCATCAGGGAAATATAATTCAAAGCCATGATGAGATAACACCTCACATCTGTCTGAATGGCAAAAATTAACAGCACAGGAAACAACAGATGCTGGCGAGGATGCGGAGAAAGATGAACACTCTTACACTGTTGGTAGGAATGCAAACTGGTGCAGCCACTCTAGAAAATAGTATGGACTTTCCTCAAAAAGTTAGATAGAATACCCTATGATCTAGCAATTGCACTACTAAGTATGTACCCAAAGATTACAAAAATACTGATTCAAAGGGGCACACGAACCCTGATGTTTATAGCAGCAGTGTTAATAATAGCCATATTATGGAAAGAGTTCAAATGTCCACTACTGATGAATGGATAAAGAAATTGTAGCACATATATTTGCAATTATATATATATATATATATATATGTAAACATATATATGTATGTATATATGTATGTGTATGTATATATATTTAAACTCAGCTATCAAAAACTTTGCAACAACATGGATGGAGCTAGAGTGTGATATGCCTACCAAAATAAGACAGAGAAAGAAAAATACCTTATCATTTCACTCATATGTGGAATTTAAGAAACAAAACAGATGAACATAGGCAAAGGGGGCAGGGTATAAAGAGAGAGGCCAGTAAACCGTAAGAGACTCTGAAGTATAGAGAACAAACTGAAGGTTGATGGACAGGTGGTGGGTGGGGGGATGGGCTAAATGGGTGATGGGTATTAAGGAAGGCACTTGCGATGAGCACTGGGTTTTATATGTAAGTGATGAATCCCCAAATTCTGCTCCTGAAACCAATATTGGCCATATGTTAATTAACTATAATTTAAATAAAAATTTGAAAATAGAAAAAATTCTCAAATAAAGACCTTAACATTACACCTAAAAGAGCTAAAAAACAACAACGACAACAAACAAAACTTAAAACCATTAGAAGGAAGGAAATAATAAGGATTAAGGTAAAATAAATAACATAGAAAATAATACAATAGATTAATAAAACCAGAAGCTGAGGTTTTGAGAGAAATAAATATAATTGATAAACCTCTAGCCAGACTTTCAATAAGAAAAAAGAACCAAATAAACAAATGAGAAAGGACAAATAACAACCAACACCACAGAAATTCAAATAGTTATAAGAGAATATTATGAAAAACTACATGTCAACAAATTTAACAATGCAGAAGAAATGGATACGTTCCTAGAAACACATAAACTACCAAAAATGAAACAGGAAGAAATAGCATTTTTGAACAGACTAATTACTAGCAGAGAAATTGAATTAGTAATAAAAAACTCCCAACAGGGGTGCCTGGGTGGTTCAGTCAGTTAAGCATCCGACCTCAGCCCAGGTCATGATCTCACGGGTCGAGTTCGAACCCCACATGGGCTCTGCTGACAGCTCAGAGTCTGGAGCATGCTTCAGATTCTGTGTCTCCCTTTCTCTCTGCCCCTCCCCTACTCATGCTCTGCCTCTCAAAAATGAATAAATGTTAAAAAAAAAATAAAGAAAAAAACTCCCAAAAAAGTCCAGGACCAGATGGATTCACATGTGAATTCTACCAAACATTTAAAGAGCAGTTAATATATATTTTTCTCAAACTGTTCCAAAAATCAGAAGAAGGCAATCTTTCAAATTCATTCTATGAGGCCAGCATTGCCCTGAAACAAAAATCAGATAAAGGCACTACAAAAAAGATAACTACAGGCTAATCTCTGATGAACATAGATGCAAATATCCTCAACAAAGTACTAGAAACAGAATCCAACAATACATTAAAAAACCATTCACCAAGATCAACTGGGATTTATTCCTGGGCTACAGGGTGCAATATTTGCAAATCAATCAATGTGATACACCACATTAATAGAAGAAAAGAATCATATGATTCTCTCAGTAGATGCAGAAAAAGCATTTTACAAAGTACAACATACATTCTTAATAAAAATCCTAAACAAAGTAGGGATAGAAGGAACATAACTCAACATAATAAAGGTCATATACTAAAAACCTATAGCTAATCTCATCCTCAATGGGGGAAAGCTGAGAGCTTTTCCTGTATGGTCAGGAACAAGATAAGGATGTCCTCTCTCTCCACTGCTATTTAACATAGTACTGGAAGTCCTACCCTCAGCAATCAGCAAAAAGAAATAAAAGGCATCCAAATCAGCAAGGAAGTCAAACTTTTACTACTTGCAAATGACATGATACACTGTATAGAAAACCTGAAACTACACCAAAAAAACTGCTAGAACTAATAAATGAAGTAAATAAAGTCACAAGATACAATACCAATCTCCATAAATCTGTTACATTTCTATATAACAATAATGAAGCAGAAGAAAGAGAAATTAAAAAACAATGCCATTTACAACTGTGCCAAATAATAATAAGATACCTCAGAATAAACTTAACCAAAGAGGTGAAAGACCTGTACTCTGAAAACTATAAAACATTGATGAAAAAAATTAAAGATGACACAAAGAAGTGGAAAGATACTCTATGTTCATGGATTCAAAGAACAAATATTTTTAAAATGTCTATACTAAACCAAGAAATCTACAATTTTAATGCAATCCCTATCAAAATACAAACAGCATTTTTCACAGAGCTAGAACAAACAACATTAAAATTTGTATGGATCCACAAGACTCTGAATAGCAAAAGCAATCTTTAAAAAGAAAAGCAAAGCTGGAAGTATCACAATCCCTGACTTCAAATTATACTACAAAGCTATAGTAATCAGAACATTGTGGCACTCTTACAAAAACAGACACACAAATCATAGAACAGAATAGAAAACCCAGGCATGAACTCACAATTATATGATCAATTAATCTTTGCCAAAGCAGGAAAGAATATCCAATGGGAAAAAGATATTCTTTTCAACAAATAATGTTGGGAAAACTGGACAGCTACATGCAAATGAATGAAACTGGACCACTTTCTTACACCACACAAAAATAAAATCAAAATAGATTAATGACCTAAATATGAGACATAAAACCATAAAAATTGTAAGAAAGAGCACAGGTAGTAATTACTGGGACAAGAGCAATTTTTTTTCTGGGTATGTCTTTTTTCTGGGTATGTCTCCCGAGACAAAGGAAGCAAAATCAAAAATAAATTATTGGGACTCCATCAGGATAAAAATCTCGTACACAAGTGAAGGAAACAATCAACAAAACTACAAGGCAACCTACTGAAAGGGAGAAGAAATTTACAAATGACGTATCTGATGAAAAGTTAGTATCCAAAATCTATCAATAACTTATAAAACTCAACACCCTCCCCAAAAATAAAACTAGAAAATGGGCTGAAGAAATGAACAACATTTCTCTAAAGAAAACATCCAGATGGCCAACAGACACATGAAAAGATGCTCATAATCACTTACCATAAGGGAAATGCAAATTAAAACCACAATGAGGGGATCCTGGGTGGCTCCATCAGTTAAGTGTCAACTCTTGATTTTGGCTCAGGTCATGATCTCACAGTTCATGGGATCAAGCCCTGCATCAGGCCCTGTGCTTACAAAGCAGAGGCTGCTTGGAATTCTTTCTCTCCTTCTCTCTGTCCCTACCCCACTCACACTCTGTTTGTCAAAATAAATATTTTTTAAAAATAAAAATAAATAAAATAAAACCGAACTGAAATATCACTTGTCAGAATGGTAAAAATCAAAAACACAAGAAACAGGTGTTGACAAGGTCATGGAGAAAAAAATTTGGTGGGAATGAAAATTGGTACAGACACAGTGGAAAACAATATGGAGGCTCCTCAAAAAAGTTAAAAATAGACCTTATGATCCAATAATTGCACTACTGTATATTTACCCAAAGAATAATAAAACAGTAATTCAAAGAGATAGCATGCACCCCTGTGTTTTTTGCAGCATTATTTACAATAGCCAAATTATGGAATTAGCCTAAGTGCCCATTTATTAATGAATGGATAAAGATGTTATATAAATATATATGAATGAAAAATTATAATATAATATTACATTATATATATTTATAAATATATAAATTATAAATATTATATATATATGAATGAAATCTTGCCATTTGCAGTGGCATGGATGGAGCTAGAGAGTATAATGCTAAGTGAAATTAGTCAGAGAAAGACACATACCATATTACTTCATTACTATGTGGAATTTAAGAAACAAAACAAATGAGCAAAGGGTGGTGGAAGAGAGAGAGAGGGAGAGAGAGACAAACCAAAAAACAGAGTCTTAACTATAGAGAACAAGCAGATGTTTACCAGAGGGAAAATGGATGAATGGATGGGTGAAATAGGTAATGGGGATTAAAGAGAGCACTTGTGATGAGTACTGGGTGATTAAAGTAAAAACTTAAAAAACTTAACAGAAGACCATGGGGGAGAGGAAGGGGAATAAATGTTACAGACAGGGAGGGAGGCAAACCATAAGAGACTCTTAAATACTGAGAACATACTGAGGGTTGATTGGGGTAGGGGAGAGGGAAAAGTGGGTGGTGGGCACTGAGGAGGGTACCTGTTGGGATGAGCACTGGGTGTTGTATGTAAACCAATTTGACAATAAATTATATTTAATAATAAAAAAATAAAAAATAAATGTGGTTGTTGAGGAAGTACCCTCTGAGATGGAGTCATTAGGTTTTGAGGAGTAAGAGCCCGCAGTGGGAAAATCGTCAAAGCCTCCACTCCGCTCTGTAATCCTTCTTATCCCTTCTAACTGAGTTTAGCATTAAAAGTAGGCTTTTCATTGAATAAATAAATAAATAAATAAATAACAACTTACAAAAAACTTTTTAATTTTGATGTAATTCACACAATCTATCTTCTTTTTTCATATGTGCTTTGTTGTCTTTTATATCACAGCATATGCCAAGTTCATAAAGATTTACTCATATGTGTTCTAGGTGTTCCATAATGCTTTTAGATCTATGATCCATTTTCACTCAATTTTTTTATTGTTGTGATGTACCCATCTCACTTCTTTCTTTTGCATGTCCTAACATGCCATGGCACTTGTCCTAACACCATTTTGGGGAAACACTCTTTCCCCCAGTGGAATTGCTTTGGAATTCTTATAAAAAACTAGTGACTGTAAGTCTAATGTTTCTGGACTATATTCTATTCCATTGAAATAATGTCTATCTTTATCCATAGGACAGTACTACATTGTCTTGGTTATTTTAACACTATAATATGTTTTGGAATTGAGAAAAGTGTTTTCAATTTCAAATTATCTTGAAAAGTATGTTTTCAAGATTATTTTTTAACATTCTGTGTCCCTTGAATTTCTGTATGACTTTTAAAATCAACTTGTCGGGATTCTCAGGGAGAAGATGGCAGTGTAGGAGGATGCTGGGCTCACCACGTCCTACTGATCACTTAAATTCCACCCACATCTGCCTAAATAACCCAGAAAACTGTCAGAAGACTAGCAGAATGGACTCTCTGGAGCCAAGCTTAGACAAAAGTCCCACGGAAGAGGGTTGGAAGGGTGGAGAGGCGGTGCACACTACACAGACTGGCGGGAGGGAGAAGGGGAGGTGGAGGGGCAGCCCACCAGGCAAGGCAGAGCCCCCGAATCTGGCTTGCAAAAGCAGAGGGACCAGACTACTTGAGTTCTGACGGCCAGTGGGACTTAACATCCGGAATGTTAAAAGTCAACAGCTCTGCTGAGAGCGGGAGGGCAAGAGGACACTGGGAGGGAAAGTTGCTGAGCCCCGGAAGACAGAGCTCAGCTTGGCAGGGAACAAAGGCGCTGGCAAGTGCCATATCCCTCCCCCATTCCCCAGCTGATCCCAAAGGGAACCAGTTCCTGTCACCGAACTTGCATGCACCACACAAACACCTAACGCGGTGCTTCTATGGATCCATCCCTCCGATGGCTCTGCCTGCCTACCTCCTGGTGCTGCAGAGACCCTTCCACAGGGGCCACTGATGGCAAAGAGAGCTAAGCCTGCCCCTCCCGCCACTGTGCACCTGTGGATCCACCATGGATAATGCGCCAGATCCCATAGAAGCAGCACCACAAGCCTGGAAGTGCGCAAGTAGCCCAGACAGGGGCCACACCACTCCACAGTGAGTCATACCTCTAGGAGAGGGGAAGATAAGGTACACACCAGTCCAACTGTGGCCCCAGCGGTGGGCTGGGAGCAGACATCAGGTCTGACTAGGGCCCTGCCTACCAACACAAGTTACTCTGGACAGCATAGGGGAAGTGTCCTACGTTCCACGCCACTCTAGGGACTATCCAAAATGATGAAATGGAAGAATTCTGCTCAAAAGAAACTCCAAGAAGTAGCGACAGCTAACTACTTGATCAAAAATGATTTAAGCAACATAGCAGAACATGAATTTAAAATAATAGTCATAAAGTTAATCGCTGGGCTTGAAAAAGGTATAGAGGACAGCAGAGAATCTATTGCTACAGAGATCAAGGGACTAAAAACAGTCATCAGGAGGTAAAAAATGCTAAAATTAGGTGCCAAATAAAATGGAGGCGACCACAGCTGGGATTGAAGAGGCAGAGGAGAGAATAGGTGAATTAGAAGATAAGATTATGTAAAAAGAGGAAGCTGAGAAAAAGAGAAAAAACTCCACCAGTATGAGGGGAGAATTGGAGAACTAGTGATGCAATCAAATGGAACAATACCCATATCATAGGAATTCCAGAAGAGGAAGAGAGAGAAAAAGGGGCTGAAGGTGTACTTGAACAAATCATAGCTGAGAACTTCCCTGATCTGGGGAAGGAAAAAGGCATTGAAATCCAAGAGGCACAGAGAACTCCATTCAGACCTAACTTGAATCAATCTTCTGCATGACATATCATAGTGATACTGGCAAAATACAAGGATAAAGAGAAAATTCTGAAAGCAGTTAGGGATAAACATGCTCTAACATATAAAGGGAGACCGATAATACTAGTGACGGATCTATCTACCGGAACTTGGCAGGCCAGAAAGGAATGGCAGGAAATCTTCAATGTGATGAACAGAAAAAAATATGCAGCCGAGAATCCTTTATTCAGCAAGTCTGTCTTTCAGAATAGAAGGAGAGATAAAGGTTTTTCCAAACAAACAAAAACTGCAGGAATTCATCACCACTAAACCATCCCTCCAAGAGATCCTAAGGGGGATTCTGTGAGTGAAATGTTGCAAAGACCACAAAACACCAAAGATATCACTACAAGCATGAAACATACAGACATCACAATGACTCTAAACCCGTATCTTTCTATAATAACACTGAATGTAAATGGGCTAAATGCTCCAACCAAAAGACATAGAGTACCAGGATGGATACAAAAACAAGACCCATCGATTTGCTGTCTACAAGAGACTCATTTTAGACCTGAGGACACCTTCATATTGAAAGTGAGGGGATGGAGAACTATTTATCATGCTACTGGAAGTCAAAAGAACGCTGGCATAGCCATACTTATTCAGACACACTAGACTTTAAATTAAAGGCTGTAACAAGAGATGAAAAAGGGCATTATATAATCATTACAGGGTCTATCCATCAGGAAGAGCTAACGATTATAAATGTCTATACACCAAATACGGGAACTCCCAAATATATAAAACAATTACTCACAAACATAAGCAACCTTATTGATAAGAATGTGGTCATTGCAGGAAATTTAATACTCCAGTTACAACAATGGATAGATCATCTAGACACACAGTGAATAAAGAAACAAGGGCCCTGAATGATACATTGGATCAGATGGACTTGATAGATATATTTAGAACGCATCCCAAACCAACAGAATATATATTCTTCTCAAGTGCACATGGAACATTCTCCAAGATAGATCACATACTGGGTCACAAAACAGTCCTTCATAAGTATACAAGAATTGAGATCATACCATGCATACTTTCAGACCACAATGCTATGAAGCTTGAAATCAACCATAGGAAATAGTCTGGAAAACCTCCAAAAGCGTGGAGATTAAAGAAAACCCTACTAAAGAATGAATGGGTCAACCAGGAAATTAGAGAGAATAAATTTAAAAATATATGGAAACAAATGAAAATGAAAATACAACAATCCAAACACTTTGGGATGCAACGAAGGCAGTCCTGAGAGGAAAACACATTGCAATACAGGCCTATCTCAAGAAACAAGAAAAATCCCAAATATAAAATCTAACAGCACGCCTAAAGGAAATAGAAGCAGAACACCAAAGACACCCCAAATCCAGCAGAAGAAGAGAAATAATAAAGATCAGAGAATAAATAAACAATATAGAATCTAAAAAAAATGGTAGAGCAGATCAAGGATATCAAGAGTTGGTTTTTTGAAAAAATAAAATTGATAAGCTTCTAGCCAGGCTTCTCAAAAAGAAAAGGGAGATGACCCAAATAGATAAAATCATGAATGAATATGGAATTATTACAACCAATCCCTCAGAAATACAATCAATTATCAGGGAATACTATGAAAAATTATATGCCAACAAACTGGACAACCTGGAAGAAATGGACAAATTCCTAAACACCTGCACGCATCCAAAACTCAAACAGGAAGAAATAGAAAACTTGAACAGACCCATAACCAGCAAAGAAATTGAATCAGTTATCAAAAATCTCCCAACAAATAAGAGTCCAGGACCAGATGGCTTCCCAGGGAATTCTACCAGACATTTAAGCAGAGATAATACCTATACTTCTCAAGCTATTGCAAAAAATAGAAATGGAAGGAAAACTTCCAGACTCATTCTATGAAGACAGCCTTACTTTGATTCCTAAACCAGACAGAGACCCATCAAAAAAACCAAAACTACAGGCCAATATCCCTGATGAATACGTTGCAAAAATTCTCAACAAGATACTAGCAAATTGAATTCAACAGCATATAAAAAGAAATATACACCATGATCAAGTGGGATTCATTCCTGGGCTGAAGGGCTGGTTCAACATTCGCAAATCAATCAACGTGATATATCACATTAATAAAAGAAAACATAAGAACCATACGATTCTGTCAATCGATGCAGAAAAAGCATTTGACAAAATACAGCATCCTTTCTTAATAAAAACCCTCTAGAAAGTTGGGATAGAAGGAATATAGTTAAACATCATAAAAGCCATTTATGAAAATCCCACAGCTAATATCATCCTCAATGGGGAAAAACTGAAAGCTTTCCCCCTGAGATCAGGAACACGACAGGGATGTCCACTCTCACCGTTGTTGTTTAACATAGTGTTGGAAGTTCTAGCATCAACAATCAGACAACAAAAGGAAATAAAAGTCATCAAAATTGGCAAAGATGAAGTCAAGCTTTCACTTTTTGCAGATGACATAATACTGTATACATGGAAAACCCTATAGACTCCACCAAAATCTACTAGAACTGATACATGAATTCAGCAAAATTGCAGGATACAAAATCAATGTACAGAAATCAGTTGCATTCTTATACACTAACAATGAAGCAACAGAAAGACAAATAAAGAAACTGATCCCATTCACAATTGTACCAAGATTCATAAAATACCTAGGAATAAACCTAACCAAAGATGTAAAAGATCTGTATGCTGAAAACTATAGAAAGCTTATGAAGGAAATTGAAGAGGATATAAAGAAATGGAAAAACATTCCGTGCTCATGGGTTGGAAGAATAAATATTGTTAAAATGTCAATACTACCCAAAGCTATCTACACATTTAACGCAATCCCAATCAAAATTGCACCAGCATTCTTCTCGAAACTAGAACAAGCAATCCTAAAATTTGTATGGAACCACAAAAGACCCCGAATAGCCAAAGTAATTTTGAAGAAGACCAAAGCAGGAGGCATCACAATCCCAGACTTTAGCCTCTACTACAAAGCTGTCATCATCAAGACAGCATGGTATTGGCACAAAAACAGACACATAGACCAATGGAATAGAATAGAAACCCCAGAACTAGACCCAGAAACGTATGGCCAACTAATCTTTCACAAAACAGGAAAAAATATCCAACGGAAAAAAGACAGTCTCTTTAACAAATGGTGTTTGCTGGGAAAACTGGACAGCAACATGCAGAAGGTTGAAACTAGACCACTTTCTCACACCATTCACAAAAATAAACTCAAAATGGATAAAGGACCTGAATGTGAAACAGGAAACCATCAAAACCCTAGAGGAGAAAGCAGGAAAAACCTCTCTGACCTCAGCCACAGCAATTTCTTACTTGACACATCCCCAAAGGCAAGGGAAGTAAAAGCAAAAATGAACTATTGTGACCTCATGAAGATAAAAAGCTTCTGCACTGCAAAGGAAACAGTCAACAAAACTAAAAGCCAACTGACGGAATGGGAAAAATTATTTGCAAATGACATATCAGACAAAGGGCTAGTATCCAAAATCTATAAAGAGCTCACCAAACTCCATACCCAAAAAACAAATAATCCAGTGAAGAAATGGGCAGAAAACATGAATTGACACTTCTCTAAAGAACACATCTGGATGGCCAGCAGGCACATGAAAAGATGCTCAATGTTGCTCCTCATCAGGGAAATACAAATCAAAACCACACTCAGATACCACCTCACGCCAGTCAGAGTGGCTAAAATGAACAAATCAGGAGGCTATAGATGCTGGAGTTGATGTGGAGATATGGGAACCCTCTTGCACTATTGGTGGGAATGCAAACTGGTGCAGCCACTCTGGAAAACAGTGTGGAGGTTCCTCAAAAAATTAAAAATAGACCTACATTATGACCCAGCAATAGCACTGCTAGGAATTTACCCAAGGGATACAGGAGTGCTGATGCATAGGGGTGCTTGTATCCCAATGTTTATAGCAGCACTTTCAACAATAGCCAAATTATGGAAATAACCTAAATGTCCATCAACGGGTGAATGGATAAAGAAATTGTGGTTTGTATAAACAATGCAATACTATGTGGCAATGAGAAAGAATGAAATATGGCCTTTTGTAGCAACATGGATGGAACTGGAGAGGGTTATGCTAAGTGAAATAAGTCAGGCAGAGAAAGACAGATACCATATGTTTTCACTCCTATGTGGATTCTGATAAACTTAACAGAAGACAATGGGGGAGGGGAAGGAAAAAAAAAAAGAGGTTAGAGAGGGAGGGAGCCAAAACATAAGAGACTCTTAAAAACTGAGGACAAACTGAGGGTTGATGGGGGGTGAGAGGGAGGGGAGGGTGGGTGATGGATACTCAGGAGGGCACCTGTTGGGATGAGCACTGGGTGTTGTATGGAAACCAATTTGACAGTAAATTTCATATATTAAAAAATAAAAAATAAAAAAAAAAGGAAACCAATTTGACAATAAGTTTCATAAAAATTTTTTAATTAAAATAAACAAATAAATAAATAAATAAATAAAATCAACTTGTCAATTTATGCAAAAAAATACTGCTTGGGTTTGTTAAGAATTGTTTTGAATTTGCAGATCCAATTGGAAAATATTTCTATATTAACAATGTTGAGACTTCCAACAACATTGAGAACATGATATGTTTTTACCTTTATGCAGAACGTTCTTTCACTAATTTTTTTTTTTAGTTTTTAGTGTATGCCTTAAGCTTTTCATTAATTTTGAAATTATATTTAAATATTTTCTTTTTTTAATGTTACTTATCCATTTTGAGAGAGAGAGAGCAGGAGGAGGCAGAGAGAGAGAGAAAGACAGAGAATCCCAAGAAGGCTCTGCACTGTTAGCACTGCAGCACGTGGGCCTCAAACACATGAACCATGAGATCATGACCTGAACCAAAACCTAGAGTTGGATGCCTAAGCAACTGTGCCACCCAAGAGCCCCTAACTGCTGTATTTACAAATACTATATGATTTCTGGTGCATCATAACTGGAAGTTTTCCTAATTTAATTTTTTGTTGTGGTAGAATATACAACACATAATATATTTCATTCTAAATATTTTTAAGTTTGCAGTCAGGGGCATTAAATACACTCACATTGTTATCAATTATCACTGTCAAACTCTAGAACTTGTTCATTGTCCCAAACTGAGCCCTTTATTTTTTTTCCAAACTGAGCCCTTTAAACATTATGTTATCATTTCTCCCTCCCACAGCCCATAGCAACTCCCATTCTACTTTATAATAAACTATGTACCTCATAAAAACATGATTATCCTAATATGACTGGCTTATTTTAGTTAGCATACAGACTTAAGTTGTATCTATCTTGTAGCATGTTTCAGAATTTCATCTTTTTTTGAAGTTGAATAATAGTCCATTGTATGTAATACCACATTTTGTTTCTCCATTTATCTGTCAGTGAATGTGTGGGGGTTTCCACCTTTTGGCTAATGTAAATACTGCTGCTATGAACATGGGTGTACAAAGATATGTTTGAGTCCATGCTTTCAATAGTTTTGAGTATATCCCTACAAGTGAAATTGCAGGATATGGTAATTCTATGTTTAATTTTATGAAGACTCTAGAGGGAGGAGCCATGGAAGAAGAGCATGGAAGATTTTTTGCATCCCTCAAACCTGAAATATAACCAGATCAACACTAAACCATCCTTCACACCCAGAAAACTGAATGAGGATTAACACAACAATCTGCACAGCCTGAACCAGAGAACTCAGCAGGTACACAACGTGGATAGGTGAACTGGGGGAGAGAGAAGCTGTGGGGTGCAGGGAGCTGTTTCTGCACATAGAGAGTGGATGGAGATGGGGGGAGAGTATGAAAGCAGCTGGAGAGAAAAGAGAGTATGCAGGGGTCTGAACAAAAAAGGGAGAAAGGAGAAAGGAGAGACTTTAGATTCCATTAAGATTCTATAAACAGAGGGAGTGCAAAGTCTGAAACTTTGAAGTTCAATACCTGGCAGTGCTCTGGTGGGAAGGGAAAATCCCCAGTAGCAGAGAGTGAGGTCCAAGGGGTCCTTGGGCCACATGGGGAGAGGCGGTTCCCCTGCTGAGAGGACATTTGATAGAGTCTGTGCAACCACCCAACAGGCAAAAGTCCCAAGGGACCCTGGAGAACAACCACATTCGCTGGTGCTGGAACAAAGATGTTAAAGGGGAAAATTGGTGCCAGATGTGTGTTTTAATTTTCCATAATCCCTGAAACGCTGCTGCTGCTACAAGATCGCACAAACTTCTTCTGGGGCTCGCTGGCACCCAGCTGCAGTCTCTGGGCATTGGCAGCAGCATGGTCCCACAAACATTCCTGGGTGCAGCCAGCACCTGGCTATCGCTTGGTGAGACCCATCCCCAGAAGATCTGAGTGTGTCAAAGCCACAGTCCCTCAGAAGTGAGGGTTTGGGAAACACAGCCACATTTGAGATAAAACTCAGGAGGGAGATGCCACCTGGCAACCTTACAGTTTGGTCACAGACAGTATAAAAGTGGGGAGTGGATGGGCGCTGGAGACAAAAGAGGGGTGCATGATTGCTGGTTGGGAAGACCACAGAGTTCTGATACTAGATACTGGGTAGCTGAGTGACACCATTGTCACCCTTCCCATGCATGCCCATACACATCTACATGTCCACCCCAGTAAGCTAAGCTTCTCTATCTAGTGGAGAACAGAGTCGTTACACTAAGCCCCGCCAACCGGGACAACCTCACTCTTCAGCAACACCACAAGTCTCTCCACCTGCTTTGTTTACGGACTATAAAGTGATTCATAGTTTGACTTCTGGGGAAAACCAATGTAATTTCAATCCTATTTCAGTCTGTTTGCTGATCTATTCAATTTTTCTTTTCTTTTCTTATTCTTGAATACAGAAGGAGGAAAAATATTTTATTTTCCATTTTTATTATTTAGAATCACGACAGTAAGAATACTAGCTGGGCTTTAAAACAGATTAGAATCCCTTTATGCAGAGGTAAAAGCTAGTTGGGATGAAATAAGAAATGCTACAACTGAGCTGTAATCTTGAATAGCCGCCATGGCGGCAAGGATGGATGAATCAGAGCAATGAATTTGCGATAGATATAGAGGACAAACATCTGGAAAAATGAAGCAGAAAAAAAAGAGGGAGACTAAGACAAAAGAGCATGATTTAAGAATTAGAGAAATCAGTGACTCATTAAAAAGGAAAAACATCAGAATCATAGGGGTCCCAGAAGATGAACAGAGAGAAATAGGGGTAGAAGGGTTATGTGAGCAAATCATATCAGAAAACTTTCCTAACCTGGGGAAAGACACAGACGTCAAAATCCAAGGAGCACAGAGAACTCCCATTAGATTCAACAAAAACCAACTATTAACAAGGCATATCATAGTCAAATTCACAAAACATTCAGGCAAGGAAAGAATCATGAAAGCAGCAAGGGGGAAAAAGTCCTTAACCTACAATGGAAGACAGATCAGGTTTGCAGAAAACCTATCCACAGAAACTTGGCAGGCCAGAAAGGAGTGGCAGGATATACTGAATGTGTTAAATTGGGAAAATATGCAGCCAAGAATTGTTTATCCAGCAAGGCTGTGATTTAAAATAGATGGAGAGGAAAAAGCTTCCCAGAAAACAAAAATTAAAGGAGTCTGTGACCACTAACTCAACATTGCAAGAAATTTTAAGGGGGATTCTCTGAGGGGAGAAAAGATGGGAAAAAAAGATAAATAGTAACAAAGACTAGAAAGGACCAGAGAATACCACCAGAAACGCCAAATCTAAGGCAACATAATAGCAATAAATTCATATTTTTCAGTACTCACTCTAAATGTCAATAGACTAAATGCTCCAAACAAAAGACATAGGGTAAGAAAATAAGATCCATCTGTATTCTGTTTACAAGAGACCCACTGTAGACCTAAAGACACCTTCATATTGAAAGTAAGGGGATGGAGAACTATCTATCATGCTAATCATTGCCAAAAGAAAGTTGGAGTAGCAATACTTATATCAGGCAATCTAGAATTTAAAATAAAGACTGTCATAAGAGATGAAGAAGGGCAATATATCATAAGTAAGGGGTCTATCCACCAAGAACGTCTAACAATTGTAACTATGTATGCTCCAAATGTGGAAGAACCCAAATAGATAAATTAAGTAATGACAAACATAAAGTAATTCATTGATAATAATACCATAATAGTAGGGGACTTCAATACCCTACTTATGGCAATGGACAGATCATCTAAACTGAAAATCAACAAGGAAACAATGGCTTTTAATGACAAACTGGACTGGATGGACTTAACAGATATATTCAGAACATTTCAGTCTAAAGCAACAGAATACACATTCTTCTCCAGTGCACGTGGAACATTCTCCAGAATAGACCACATACTGGGAGAGAAATCAGCCCTCAACAAGTACAAAAAGATCGAGACCAAAATAAACTCAAAATGGGTGAAAGACCTAAATGTAAGACAGGAAACCAGCGAAATCCTCGAGGAGAAAGCAGGCAAAAACCTCTTTGACCTCAGCCGCAGCAACTTCTTACTCAACACGTCTCTGGAGGCAAGGAAACCAAAGCAAAAATGAACTATTGGGACCTCATCAAATAAAAAGCTTCTGCACAGTGAAGGAAACAATCAGCAAAACTAAAAGGCAACCGACGGAATGGGAGAAGATATTTGTAAATGACATATCAGATAAAGGGTTAGTATTCAAAATCTATAAAGAACTTATCAAAGTCAACACCCCAAAAACAAATAATTCAGTGAAGGAATGGACAAGAGACATGATTAGACACTTCTCCAAAGAAGGCATCCAGATGGCCAACCGACACATGAAAAAATGCTCAACATCACTCATCATCAGGGAAATATAAATAAAAGCCACAATGAGATACCACCTCACTCCTGTCAGAATGGCCAACATTAATAACTCAGAGAAAGACGATCTCTTTTGCATTGCTGGTGGGAATGCAAGCTGGTGCAGCAACTCTGGAAAACAGTATGGAGGTTCCTCAAAAAATTAAAAATAGAACTACCCTATGACCCAGCAATTGTACTAAGTATTTATCCAAGGGATAAAGGTATGCTGTTTCAAAGGGGCACATGCACCCCAATGTTTATAACAGAACTATTAACAATAGCCAAAGTATGGAAAGAGCTCAAATGTCCATCTATGGATGAATGGATAAAGAAAATGTGGTATATATATATACAATGGAGTATTACTCGGCAATCAAAAAAATGAAACCTTGCCATTTTCAACTACGTGAATGGAACTGGAGGGTATTATGCTGAGCAAAATGAGTCAGTCAGAGACAGACAAATATCATATGACTTCACTCATATAAGGAATTCAAGATACAAAACAGATGAACATATGAGAAGGGAAGCAAAAATAATATAAAAACAGGGAGTGGGACAAAACATAAGATACTCTTAAATATAGAGCACAAACAGAGGGTTGCTGGAGGTGTTTTGGGAGGGCAGGGGATGGGCTAAATAGGTAAGGGACACTACTCTTGAAATCATTGTTCCACAATATACTAACTTGGATATAAATTAAAAAATAAATAAATTATTAATTAAAAAGAAAGAATCACCATACTATTTTCTACAGAGGATGCATCATTTTACATTCCCACCAGCAATGCTTACAGCAGGTTTAATTTTTCCACATCCTTATCAACATTGGATATTTTCAGAAAAATTTTTATAATAGCTATCATAATAGATATGAATTGGAATCTTGTAGTTCTGACCTGCAATTCCCTAACAATTAGTGATGTTAAGCATCTTTTCATGTACTTATTGGCCATTTGTATATCTTCTTCAGAAAAATGTCTATTCAAGCCCTTGGACCATTTTTTAATTGGGTTATTGGTTTCTTGTTGAGTTATAAGAGTTCTTTACATATTCTGGATGTTAATCCTTCATCAGATATATGATTAAAAACCCTTCCTCCCATTTTGTGGGTTACATTTTCACTTTGTTGATAGTGTCCCTTGATGAACAACAGTTTTCAATTATGATGAATTCCAATTTTTTTTTCTTTGCCTGTGCTTCTGGTGTCATATCCAAAAATTCATTGCCAAATCTAATGTTATAAAGATTTCCCCACATTTTCTTTGGAGAATTTTATAGTTTTAGCTGGTACATTTAAAAACTTTGATCCATGGAGTTATTTTGTCTATTGCATAAGTAAGCATCCACCTCAGTCTTTTGCATATTGATACCCAATTATCTCAATACCATTTGTTGAGAAGACTGCCCTTTCTTCCACTGAATGGTCATGGCATTCTTACTGAAAATCATTAGATCATATATGCAAAGGTTTATTTCAGGGCTCCCTAATTTTTCCCACTGGAAAATTTCAGTTTTCTTATTTTGTTATTTTGTTTCCCAAGTAATATATCAAATTTCAAGAAGATACAAAAAGGCATTGGAGTAAAATTCCATATTTTTATCTTAGCTTCTATTAAATACAAGTAAGAATTCAAAAATTTTCTTTAACTGCCCATAATTGTAAAGAAAATAATGTTGATGGAGGACGTTTTACAATTCTTTATCAGACAAATGCAAAGAAACAGAGAACACTATCTTCTAAAGGTGATGCAGATATTAATCATGTTAATTAAATCTCATAGTACAACTCTTCAGATAATGATATCGAAATTTTCCTTCAACTCAATAATTAATGGTTAAAAAGAATATTTCTAATGGCAAGCAAGAAATATGGTATTCTCATCCAGACAGTTATCTTCAGCAACCAATATTTTATCACAGATATTTGGAACACTCCTTATTGTAAACAAGAATCTAGGATAATATTCTTTCATCTTTTACTGTATTTGGACATGAACATTTATTTGATATGGTTTGCCAGTGGACAAAAGTGTATGCAAAGTTGAATGGAAGGAGTTAGATGATGTAGGAGTGATCAACATTGTGATTAATCATTTTAATTGGTGTTTATATCATAAAATAAAAATATATTCAATTATAGTGCAATATCATTTACAATCAATAAAAAGAAAATGAAATAACAAATATGAAATAATAAAATATGTAGAGTATCTGATGAAAATTACAAAATATGATGAAGGAAATCAAAGAAGGCCTAAATAAATGGAGAAACATACTGTGTATTATTGGAAGATTTAGTAATAAAAAGCAAAGATGTAAAATCTTCCTAAATTGATCCTTAGGTTTAACATAATTTATAACAGCATTATTTTTCAATAAACATAGACAAGTTTATTCTAAAATGTACTTGGAAAGGAGACTCTAGGGTAGCCAAAACAATTTTGAAAAATAATAGAGCAGGAGGAATCACTTTTTCCAATGTTAAAAATTACTGTACAACAACAATAAAAACATCATAGCAGTGGTGGAGAAAATGACACATAAAGCAATGGAAAACAGTATAGATAACTGAGAAATACACCAAGGCAAAAATGTCCAATTAATTTTGTTTATAATGTGAAAAAACAATTCAATGAATGAAGGTAGTTTTTTTCAAAGAATTATGGTGGAGCATTTGGATACCCATTAATCAAAATGTTAATCTATCACCTTTTACAAAAAGTAACTCAAAATAGATCCATAGACTTAAAAGTTAAGACACAAAACTAACACCTTTTAGAAACAGAGAGGGAGGGATGCAAACCATAAGAGACCCTTAAATACAAAGAATAAACTGAGGGTTGATGGGTGGTGGGGGAGAGGGGAAAGTGGGTGGTGGACATCAAGGAGGGCACTTGTTGGGATGAACACTCGGTGGTGTATGTAAGCCAATTCGACAATAAATTATATTAATAAATAAATAAATAAAATAGAAATATGGCAGAAAGTTTGGGATTTAAGGTTAACAAAGAGTTCATACACTTGACATCAAAAGCATAATTGAAAAATGAAAAGAAGTACAACTTATCAAAATGAATATATTTGTTAAAAAATTGGGTCTGCAAAAAATAATTATAGAACTGAAGAAAATATGTTAAGATTACATATCCAACAAAATACATGTACCTAGAAAATTTTTTAAAAATCTGAAAACTCAACATTAAAACACACAATTTAATTAGAAAATGGGCAAAAAATATGAATAGATTTTTCACTGAAGAGGATATACAGATGCCAAATAAACATCTTAAATATATTCAACATCATTACCTATTAAGGAAGTGCAAAATGAATCCATAATGATATTAATACATAGCTAACAGACTGGCTAAAAAAAGTGATATCAAATGTTGGCAAGAATGCCAATAAACTGGTCATTCATATGTTATTGGTGGGAATGTCAAATGTTACAGCCACTCTGAAAATAGTTTGGTAGTCTGCATCTAAAACTATAAATGACTTATCATGGACCCAGTAATTTAATTCTTGGGATATTTCCTAGGGAATTAAAAATTTACTTTCATATATAATTTTCTACACAAATTATCATTTCATATCTATTCATAATAGCTATAAATTGGCAAACACCCAAATGTACTTCAGTGAGTAAATAATTTGACATATTTTGATACATCCATACAAAGGAATACTAGTCATCAATAAAAATAAATAAAGTATTTATAAATGCAACAAGTTGGATGCAATCATGAAAATTATGCAAAAGAAAGAAGCCAAACTCCAAGAGATACAAATTCTGTGATCCCATTTATGTAACATTCATGAAATAATATAACTAGAGAGAGAGCGGATTAGTGGTTGCCATGAGTTAAAATTGGCAGAAAGAAGGGATCAGTGTAGCTATATAAAAGGGTATTATTAGGGTCCATATAGGGATGATAGAGTTCTGTATCTTGATTGTGGTGGTGGTTACACAAATTTGAACACGTGGTAAAACTGCATAGAACTAAATACACACACCTGTGCACTCACACACACATATACACATCCACAAATGAGTGCATGTATACTGGTGAAATCTGGATAAGGTCTGTATGTTTTATTAATGTCCATTTCATGGTTTTGATATTGTACTATAGTACTGAATCATGGTAACACTGATGGAGGCTGAGTAAAGAGTACAAAGGACTTCTCTCTGCATTTCTTTTTGTGAATCTATAATTACTTCAACATAAAAAGTTAAATGGAAATCACAATGGAACATCACACATCTAAAAGTGGCAACACCAAACAAAACCAAAAAATTGACAATATCAAATGCTTGTGAAGTGTGGATCATCTATGCAGAGAAACTAGAAATCTCATAGAGAGAATAGAGAGAGAGAAAAAAAGTGGTACAGCCACTTTGGAAAATAGTTTGGCTGTTTCTTATAAAATTAAAAATACACTTACTGAAATAATGCACTTAGTAAATGACTCAGCAGTCTCACTCTTAGATATGTATCCCAAAGTGAGAACTTATATATATATATATATATATATATATATATATGTGTGTGTGTGTGTGTATGTATACAAAGTTTATGTGCACATGTTCATAGTAGCTTTATTCATAATAGCCAAAATCAAGAAACAACCAAAATACCTTTCATTGGCTGAATGTATAAGCAAATTATATCTTTTCTATATAGAAGCCTATTGAATAATAAAAGAATGAACTCTTTAAAACATATGGCAACAGGAACTGATATCAAAGGCATATGTACTTAATATGACATTCTGGAAAAGGCCAATCTATAGGGACAAGAGCAGGTAATTGGTTGCCAGGAATTGGCAGTGGGGGAGGAATACAAAGGGAAATCCAGGGGAAGTTCCGAGGTGTTGGGAACAAGAGCCTGTGCTTTTTTTTTTTCAATATCCATTGAACTGTATACCACAGAGTGAATGTTACTGTATAAAAACTTTTGAAAAACCACATATGTTTAATAAAAACAAAATATTAAGAGCTGATGGCTGATTTTTTTCAAAATTTTCAAAAATATATCAATGTATAGATTTAAGAATCTCAGCCAACCCAAGCAGGATAAATTCATAGAGAAACACATATTGGTAAACCATAGTGAAACTGTTGAAATCAAATATATAAAATATGTCTGAAACTCAAAGAATAAAAGAAACATATTATTGGGATGAATGATACAATAGATACTGTATTCTCATCTGAAAATGTAAGCCAGGATACAAATGGGTTACATCTTTGAACTACTGAAAGTAAAAATTCCCAATGTAGAATTCTATTTCCAGTGAAAATACACTTCACAATTTTAGACATTTTTATAAAAACATTTTGAAGATAAAAACCGAGTCCATTGGTCACTGAAAGGTACAAATAAAAAGAAACACAAAAGAAAGTTTTTCAGTGTGAAAAAATATGATGCACATGGAAATCTGAATGTACTGGAGGAGTTAAAAAGCCCCTGAAAACAGTAAATGGATGAGTAAATGTAAATATTTATATTAAAAAAATCTTTAACATTCTATTAGCTACTTAAGCAAATATAATAATGTATTGTCAGGTTAACAACACACACATATATATATATATTATTACAAAAGTGCAAATGATGGAAAGACATTAATGGAATTATACTGTTATGAGATTTTTACATTTTAATATTTAGAAAAAACAAATATGCTTTATTTGTTCATGAATGTTCACCAAATAAATTTTAAAATGTTTCATACCATTTACTATCCATATACTATGGATATAGATTTTATTATCTTTACCTTTCAATAGTATGGTTAACTAAAGATGCAAACTCATTTGTGAATTAGCACATCACAATAGTTAACATCCTTGGAATATATAAATACATAATAAAACTATCACCTGTTCTGTACTTTAACCATACCTATCTAGAAAACTCGGCCGTATAAACAGAAATGTTTTGGGAACCATGGTTAAAATTAAAGGGCTATTAGCATCCTCACTCCTTGATTGGAACTAAAAAGTATATACAAATTTTCATTGACAACATGATCTAAAGCTGTACTGTTATAGTTGCCACTAGCCACAAGTGGCTACTTAAATTTAAGTTAAATAAAGTAAATAAAGTAAAATAAAATGGAAATTATAGTTCTTTAGTTGCACTATCCACATGTCAGTTACTCAATAGCCACATAATCAGTGGAGACCATTTCTACAAGTACATAAAGCTCTACTGAAGCACACTCATCTAGATACTAACCCTCTGGAAACCAATACCCATCATTATAACTTCCTCCTGGTGATGATGGTTTTAGATAACAATTTGGAGGAGAATATCCAACATCACAGTGACAATTAAACTTATTATTGCAAACCTAAAATCAAAACCAAACAAAAAAAAAAGAGAACATTTTATGTACAAGATAAAAATTAAGTGCATTATTTGTGTCTGTTAGATAATGTTATTAAAATATGATAATTTCATATATTATAGGTAGTTTTAATGGTATTTTCATGCAGAAAGTAATTTTTAAAATAAAATCTAACATAAAAAATGTCAATGCAATATCTTTTCAATGTCATAGATATTTCCTTTTATTAGTCACTTGTGTTTTTAAATAAAAATAGGTAACATTATGATACAACTGAAATGCATTCTTCTAAAAAACTATAGAAATTGTAAAGCTAGAAATTATAAAATGGTGGGAGTTGGCATATAATATGAATTGTGTTAGATTAAAAAAAAATACCTGTGATAAGAGGGAACTTTTACCAAAATGATGGGGGAAAACAAAGAAGAAAAAGCATGCTTAACCAGAAATAGATACAAATGTATTTGTTAGAAATAGGAAGGCTAGAAAATATCTATAAATGTGACCTCGTGGATGAATCGAAAGGGCCACAGCTAATATCATCGTCAATGGGGAAAAAAACTGACAGCCTTTCCCCTAGGGTCAGGAACAAGACAAGGATGTCACTCTCACCATTACTGTTTAACATAGGACTGGAAGGGTTAGCCTCAGCAATTGACAACAGAAAGAAATAAAGGCATACAAATCTGCAAGGAAGAAGTCAAACTTTCACTATTTGCAGACAACATGATACTCTAAGTAGAAAACCTGAATGATTCCAAAAACCAAACCAAAAAATTGCTATAACAAGTACATAAATTCAGCAAAGTCACAGGATAGAAAATCACTGTGCATAAATCTGTTGCATTTCTATACACCAATAGCAAAGAAGCAGAAAGAGAAATCAAGGAATCAATCCCATTTGCAATTGTACCAAAAAACAATAAGACACCTAGGAATAAGTCTAACTAAAGAGGTAAAAGATCTGTACTCTAAAAACTATAGAACACTTGTGAAAGAAATTGAAGAGGACACAAAGAAATGGAAAAGTATTCCATGTTTGTGTACTGGAAGAACAAACATTGTTAAAATATCTATACTACCCAAAGCAATCTACACATTTAATGTAACCTCTATCAAAATAACACCAGCATTTTTCATGGAGCTAAAACAAACAATCCTAAAATTTGTATGGAACCACAAAAGACTCCAGATAGTCAAAGCAATCCTGAAAAAGAAAAACAAAACTGGAGGCATCACAATTCCAGATTTCAAGCTATATTACAAAACTGTAGCCATCAGGACACAATGGTAGTGGCACCAAAAACAGACGTATAGATCAATGGAACAGAATAGAAAACCCAGAAATTGACACACAATTATATGACAACTAGATTGCCAACTAATCCTTTACAAAATAGTAAAAGTATATTCAATGGAAAAAGTCTCTTCAGCAAATGGTATTTGGAAATCAGACAGCTACATGCAGAAGAATGAAACTGGGCAACACTTTCTTACACCATACACAAAACAAATTCAAAATGGATGAAAGACCTAAATGTGAAACAGGAAACCATCAAAATCCTAAAGGATTTTGAAACCTCTTTGACCTTGGCTGGAGCAACTTCTTACTAGATGCTTCACCAAAGGCAAGGGAAACAAAAATGAACATGAACTATTGGGACTTCAAATAAAAAGCTTGTGCACAGCAAAGGAAACAATCAACAAAACTAAAAGGCAGCCTACAGAGTTGGAAAAGATATTTGCAAATTACATATCAGATAAGGGTTAGTATCGAAAATCTATAAAGAACTTATCAAACTCAACACCCAGAAAACAAATAATCCAGTTAAGAAATGGGCAGAAGACATGAATAGACACTCTTCCAAAGACATACAGATGGTCAAAAGACACATGAAAAGATGCCCAGTATCATTCATCATCAGGGAAATACAAATCAAAACCATGATGAAATACCACCTCACACCTGTCAGAATGGCTAAAATTAACAACACAAGAAATAGCAAGTGTTGGTGAGGATGCGGAAAAAGCAGAACACTTTTACACTGTTGGTGGGAATGCAAACTGGTGAAGCCACTCTGGAAAACAATATGAAGGTTCCTCAAAAAGTTAAAAGCAGAACTACTCTATGACCCAGAAATTGCACTAGTAGATATTTACCCAAAGGATACAAAAATACAGATTGAAGGGGGGTCCATGAACCCCAATGTTTTTTATGTTTGTTTTATTTTTTAAAGAGAGAGAGAGAGCATGAACATGGACAGGCAGAGAAAGAGAGGGAGACAGAGAATCTGAAGCAGACTCTGCTCTGTGAGACCAGAGCCTAATATGGGGCTTAAGCCCACAAACTGTAAGATCATGACCTGAGCTGAGGTCAGATGCTAAACCAACTGAGCCACCTAGGTTCCCCTACACCCCAGTTTTCATAGCATAGCAGCATTATCAACAATAGCCAAACTGTGGAGAGAGCCCAAATGTCCATCGACTTGTCCATATACAATGGAATATTACTCAGCCATCAAAAAGAATGAAATGTTGCCATTTGCAATGATACAGATAGAACTAGAATGTATAATGCTAAGTGAAATTAGTCAATCAGAGGACAAATACAATATGGCTTCACTCATTGTGGAATTTAAGAAAGAAAGCAGATAAACATATGGGAAGGGGGTAAAAAAAAAGAGAAGAGGGGGAAACAAACCACAAGAGACTCTTAATGATAGAGAACAAACTATGGGTTGAGAGACAGGTGGATGGGAGATGGGTGATGGGTACTAAGGAAAGCACTTGTTTTTATGAGCAGTGGGGTTGTACATAAGTGATGAATCACTGAATTCTACTGAAGCCAATATTGCACTGTATGTTAACTAAAATTTAAGTTTAAAGAAAAGAAAAGAAAAAACAGGGGTCAAAAGCAGAACAGAGAATCTAGAAATAGGTTCATGCAAAAATTAAACTTTAAGTAAGAAAGGAAAGAAACAGAAAAGAAACTGTTAATAATAGGACATGTAAGTGATTTTGGAGAAAATTTTGATACTAGTCACACAGCTAGGTCACTTTTTTCCTGGATTATTATATAAAATATGAAGCATTGACATGGCAAGGAGACACTAGCCACAGAGTTAAAGCCAAATGCTGGCTTGAAAAATTTACAAAATTTACAAAATTTCTATACCCTAATAGATAATTTCACAGTGAATGGACAAATAGAGAAATATAAATGGCAAATATGACCACACATACATGCTTAAGAACTTTATTTATTAACTAAATGTGAATTAACAATAGTTTAGCATGTGAGAAGAGATTAAAAAACCTGAGAAGCTAGTCTGGCCAGAATTTCAGAAAATGCACATTTTCATCCATGATAGATGAGAGCAAACCTGGTACAATATTTCTTAAAAACAAAATATTTCTGAAAATGTAAATGCTGCATAAGTTTGACCGATCTGATTTCATTGCTACCAATTTAAGAAATGAGATAATTGTGCAAAGGTGAGTGTACAACAATGTTCATTGTGCCATTAATAACATTAGTCAAGTAAAAATTTAACATTATCTAAAAGTCCATCAGTAAATGAATTTTCAAATATAGTATGGAGGAAACACACAAGGAAATAAATTGAAGTCAAGTAAACATTGACTAACTTTACATTAGTCAAGTAAAAATTTAACATTATCTAAAAGTCCATCAGTAAATGAATTTTCAAATATAGTATGGAGGAAACATACAAGGAAATAAATTGAAGCCACTAAAGAATAAAAGAGATCTGAATGGACAAGAAACTGCTCTCACAAAAATATGTGTAATACATGTAATATAAGTATATTAAGTGTGTGTTTACATATATATATCAGTACACATACATTCAATTGTAAGCAAAATTTATATAAGCATGTATAAAAGTATATTTGTAGTCTTCAACAAGCCCATTTCCAAAATTTCACACTCTTAATCTAACATAATAACAGACTGCTTCATTTTGCATTTTTGTACAAAGTTCACAGCTTATTAGCCCATGAGGCCTTTAATAATCTTAACACATAAATCATGTACATAAGTATAAGTAGTGGAATCCATTTCCTTATTTAACTGCAAGTTTCTAAAAGAAATTTCCATATAAAATAATTCTTAACCTTATTACTAGTGGAAAATGCCACTAATGGATTTTAAACACTATATATAAAAATAGAGAAACTATTACATACCCCATGTCCACTGCAATTTTTTACTGAGTCACAATTTGTTTTTACTGGGTTCTCACTTCTTTCTCTACAGAATCCTTTATAACAATACTGAAATGTTAAAACAACCAACAGAAAATATTTAAAGTCAAGAGTTGAGCAATTGTACTTGATACAGAAATTAGATGCAGAAGATAGATACAAATACACATGCAAACACACGCACGCACGCACACACACACCACTCTGGATTTCATGACATCTACTCCTTCTAATAAAAGAAGCTGGGAGTCCAAATGGCATATAATTACTACACATAAAATTTTGAGAATGAGATTCTATTTTTCCCATGAGGGAGCACAGCTGTGAGTTTATTGATACTAATTGGTGTAAGAACAAAAACCGCCAATTTGTACTATTTGTAATGAGCTAGGATCTGGCTTTGCATTTTCTATGCATTTTTATAGTATATACTCAGATTGACCCCATAAAAGAGATGTTTTTATCCTCATTTAAAATGTTTACTTATTTATTTTTGAAAGAGAGAGCACAAACGGGGTAGGGGCACAGAGAGAGAGAGACACAGAATCTGAAGCAGGCTCCAGGCTCCGAGAGCATAGAGCCTGATGCCAGGCTGGAACCCACAAACCGCCAGATCATGACCTGAGCTGAAGTTGGATGCTTAACCAACTGAGTCACCCAGGGGCTCCATCCTCATTTTATATTTGAAAAAATAAATGTGCTGTTTTGGGGACATGCATAAGTTATTGATAGAGCCAGTACTCAGTGCAGGAACTACTTTAGTCACAGAGCCTCATATTGATCAATGCTAAATATCAGTGTTCTTATAATTTTTATATTTATTTCCAACTTTAATGACAATATCTCTTGTCTTTTACATTTGCACCGTGTTCTAGAGAAAGTTATTTAATCCCTCCGTGCCTCAGCTTATCCAACTTCGAATTTGGAACAGCAATTGATAACCCAAATTTATTCAAATGTAGGTTATAAGGATGAAATAATTTGTTGGACACACATAGTAAATGCTCACTAAACACAAGATACTTTTTAAATTATTTGTTTATTTACCTCATTTTCATGTGGACTTTAAGTGCTTATTCCTCTATCCAGATTTTAATTTAATTTTAATATCTTTAGGGAAGTCAGTAAAAATTATCTGTCGGCTTTTCTCAGGTTATCTGATAGAATATACATTGTATGATGAATAGTCTTAAAAATCATTATTTTCTATCACCATTAACCAATCATAAAGGATAGAATATCAGTTGTTCAGTAACTGGAAGTGCTCTGATGAAGCCAGCAAGAATAACAAAATTTTGTACAAACCAGCATTACCTGTGCACAAATCATTTTCATTCTAGTGCTCCTTAAACATTGCCATTGAGGCAATAATAACTAGTCATATTTCATTGGGTTGTCTTTAGGGGGGAAAAGTCAGGAAAAGTTAAGACCCATGCTTCTGATACAATTTCCTTCAAGTAAACGGATCAATTTGCAGCTGGCTCATTTGTCATGACAGCAAAAACAAGAGACGCTACAAAAGTAGCTAGGCCTGAGCAATGGTTGAGATGATGTTTTGAATATAAACTAATATATAAGACTTCCTTCTTTGAACAAGAGACACAAACAGTGTCCCAGAAGCAGCCATACCATGTTTCAAAGAAAAGAAAAAACAATATAAGAAAATACATATTTCCTAAAGAGAAATGCCTGGATTATATAAGCATATCTTTGTAGAGTCCCAGGTAAGAAAAAGGGAGTTAATTTTATTCATCAATTCATTGATTAGCTTATCTAGTTTTGGACATTTAAATGTCCCAAACATATCCCTTTTCAAGTTTGAAATGAATGTGCTGAGATATGTTCATCTTCCCTGGCCTATGTATGTGAACTAGAATCACTTCTCCTGTTCTAAGCCTTATAAATAAAAAAATCAGAAAGCTTTCTATCATATCCAATATTAAGCAAACTTGCATTGCTGGAATATGCCTATCTCCATGCAGTATACTCTTCACCCAGTATATAACAGTATTCAATATATGAGTGTTTTATTTAAAATTTCGTTATGATTAATAAGGAAGATGTACTTTTCTTCTAGATGTACTTTCTATTAGATGTTAATAAATAAAGTCTCCCTCCTCTCCCTCTTTCTTTTTATCTATCAAGATAATTTTTACAAAGCACCCACATTTAGTGAGAGTAAGATAAAGAAGTCTTTCCTTTCCAACCACTCTGAAATCAACTGAACAAGGAAGAGTAACACATAAAATAAAGTATATCTTGGATGAATTTTTTAAATAACCACAGAAAAACTCCACATCAAATTCACTCACAACAGCTCCCCTTTTCCTAATTAATGTGAGTAAAGGAGTATCAGAAAGAGGCAATTTGAAGATAAAAGATTTAAGAATTTCCTGGGATTTTGAAATAAAATGAAGGCCCTGGTGGATAAAATGAGGCGAGGAAGCAACATCATCAAATACAATGGTAAAGGAGAGACCCTGGTTGATCAACCTTGAATGCTCTGGAGGAACTGCAGCCTGAGTAAGAAGGAACAGGAGAGGAAGAAGAGTCAAAAAGGCAGGTAGGGAAGGGTGGCTAAAATGCAGAATTATCAATGGAAATCTGTCCTCAAAACCACAGAAGTAGTTAGCTTTCATATTCACTACTCACCTCTCCTTTCTCTCAGTTACAAAATTTAGTCGACACAACACTTTTATTCCAAAGGAGAAAGTTTAGAAAGGTATTTTGTTTTCTAAAGCAACTGAATTAATGGTGACTACAGAATTGGGGCTTTTCAAATGGTTTGTCCTCTAGAAGAGTGCCATCCAATGAAGTATCATGGCCTAAAAGCCAGTTTCCACAATGAAGACTGTCATGTGACAAACCCCTGTCACATGGAAAAGGCTGCCAATTAGATTTTTTTTTTATTAGCAATAGTGTGAGAGTAAAAAGTCACGCCAGTTTAAAGCTCCTACTGAACCAAATAGGGAGAAACTTTCTTCCTCCCTCACTTCCCCCCTTCCCTTCACTTCCCTTCCTTCCATTTCCTTCCTCCCTCACTCTTTTTTTTGTTTTCCCCACATGGGGACATTGGCCAGTTGGGCATAGGCTAATGATCAGACTTTCCCAGGAGAGAATCACTGCTGGAGAGATGAGTGAATTGATCTGTAAAGCTTTAAGCAGTCATACGGCTGGTGGGACAAATCAGCACAGTAATCTGTGGCATTTGTATATCTAGTTCCCATATGGTCTCATTTCAGTTCTTGTCATTGTAATTGTATTTTCCCTGAAGGTAAGATGTTGTTTCACTCTCACTACTTTTAAGATTCTTTGTCTTAATTTTCATAAATTTAATTATGCTGTATCCAACTGTGAATTTTACTAGGTTCATCCTATATGACATTCTTTCAGCTTCCTGCATTTTTAGGCTTATGCCTTTTGGCAAATCTGGAACCTTTCCAGGCATTATTTCCTCATATACTTTTCCATTCTTAAATTCTTTCTCTTATTCTTCTAGAATGACAATATCATGGATATTATATCTTTTGCTATAATGTCACACATCCCTGAGGCTCTATTCATTTTTTTTTTCAGTGTACTTTCTGTTATTCAGATTGGGTATTTTCTATGGTTCTATCCTCAGCTTTACTGATTCTTACCCTGCCACCTTCATTCTGCTCCTGAGCCTATCACCGAGTTTTATAAATTATTATTTTTTAAGTTTATTTATTTTGAGAGAGACAGAAATATTTATTTGTGAGTGGGGGAGGGACAGATAGAGAGGGAGAGAGAGAGAATCCCAAGCAGGCTCTGCTCTGTCAGCACAGTTCGATGCGGGGCTCAAACTAACAAAACTGTGAGATCATGACCTGAGCTGAAACCAAGAGTCATATACTCAACCAACTGAGCCACCCAGGTGCCCGTATAATTTTTTTTTTATTTCTAAAATTTCCAGTTGTTCTTTTTTATATCTTCTCTGTGTGTGCTAGAACTTTCTATCGTTCCATTAGTAGTTTCAAGAGCAGGTTTGTAATTGCTCTTGAAATACGCTAATGGTGGCTGCTTTACATTCTTTAAAGTATATTGGTGTAATCTTGGTGTTATGATGTTAGTGTTTTTTTCTCTTTCAAATTGAGATTTTCTTGGTTCTTGGTATTAAGACTGATTTTTTATTGAAACCTAGATATTTTGAGTATTATGCGATTCTGAATCCTGTTTAAACCTGTTTTAGCAGTTCTCTGTTAGAGTTCCAAACAAGGGACAAGGGATATTACCTGAGATGAGAGGGCCTCCTAATTACTACAAGGGTCAGGGAAAGACAGACACCAGTAGGCTTCTGTTCATACCACCCTGGTTAGAGTGAAGGTATGACCACAATTCTTTCTATGTTGTGTGGTTGAAGTAGAGCAGTTATTATTTAAAAGTATACTGTTTGCTTGGCTGCCCCTTTGGATAAAGAAGTCAGGCTTTCCTTGATGACTCTCTTTTGTCAGTTCCATTTGGCACTTCTGAGTTGCTAGCTTTTCTGACACCCAGGTTGCAATATATGAGGCAAAAATGAAAGGAAACTCACTGCTGCGTTGTTCCTTGGGTTCCGAAGTCCCTACCTAGTCTTGCCTTTCTCTCTTCAGCTTTCACAGTATTATGTTAGCTTTACATATAAAATTGTTTTTAACTGTACACAATAGAAAAGTATGTATAGTACATCATTCTGGAACCCCAAATCTCTACCTGTAATTTTTAATCATCACATAATACATTTATCAATATTTTCCTTTATATTTAACTCATTTTGTAGCATTTAAGAAATCTTTGAGTATATCAGACCCTAAGCTTTCTCTGAGGTATTTATTAAAACATTTTGATCTGCAGTTCCTCTGAAATAATATTTTCTATTTTAGTCTAGATATCAGTTTATCATCATACCAATATTGCAATGCTTTAATTATTTTAACTTTACAATAAATCTTGATATTCGGTAGTATGAATTTCCAGTTTCCATTTTCTTCTTTAAAATTACATTCACAATTTGTTATTTGGGTATTGAGTTTAGTGAGTTCTTTATAGATTTTGGATACTAACCCTTTATCCCACATGTCATTTGCAAATATCTTCTCCTATTCCACCGGTTGGCTTTTTTTGTTGATTGTTTCCTTCACTGTGCAGAAGCTTTTTATTTTGATGAGGTTCCAGTAGTTCATTTTTGCTTTTGTTTCCCTTGCCTCCGGAGACATATTTAGTAAGAAGTCACTGTGACTGGGGCGCCTGGGTGGCGCAGTCGGTTAAGCGTCCGACTTCAGCCAGGTCACGATCTCACGGTCCGTGAGTTCGAGCTCCGCGTCAGGCTCTGGGCTGATGGCTCGGAGCCTGGAGCCTGTTTCCGATTCTGTGTCTCCCTCTCTCTCTGCCCCTCCCCCGTTCATGCTCTGTCTCTCTCTGTCCCAAAAATAAATAAAAAACGTTGAAAAAAAAAAATTTAAAAAAAAATAAATAAATAAAAAATTAAAAAAAAAAAAAAAAAAAAAAGAAGTCACTGTGACTGAGGCCAAAGTGTTTGTTGCCTGTTTCCTCTAGGGTTTTAATGGTTTCCTGTCTTACATTTAGGTCTTTCATCCATTTTGAGTTTATTTTTGTGTATGGTATAAGAAAGTGGTCCAGGTTTATTCTTTTGAATGGATAAAGAAGATACGATGTATATACATACAGTGGTATATTACTCAGTGATCAAAAAGAATGAAATCTTGCCTTTTGCAACAATGTGGATGGAACTAGAATGTATTATGCAAAGCAAAATTAACCAAAAAAAAAAAAGACAAATATCATATGATTACACTCATATGTGGAATTTAAGAAACAAAACAGATGAATATAGGAGAACAGAAGGAAAAGTAGGATAAAAACAGAGAGGGAAGCAAACCATAAAAAGCGTTTAAAGACAGAGAGCAAACTGAGGGGTGTTGGAGGGGTGTTGGGCAGGGGGATGGGCTAAATGGGTGATGGGCATTAAGGAAGGCACTTATTGGGAAGAGCACTTGGTGTTATATTTAAGTGATGAATCACTAAATTCTACTGAAACCATTATTACACTATATGTTAACGCACTTGGATTTAAATTTAAAAAAAAATTAGTGACCATTTTGTATTTCTGCCCTTTGCATTTGCATATAAACCTTTAAGTCAGTTTTCAATTTTCAACAACAAAGCATCCCCTCCTCCACCAAAAAAATAAATAAATAAAAGCAAAACCAAAAACAAAAATCTGGAGTTTGATTTTTGATGGTATCATTTTCATTAATTCATTTTGAGAACATTGACATCATAACAATATTAAGTCTTAAAAATAAATGAGGATGGTTTATCCCTCTATTATGTAGATCTTCTCTGTCTAGTAATGCTTTGCACTACTTTGCAATTGTCAATGTAGAAGCTGTCTTGCGTGTCTTTTATGTTAGTCTTCCTGGGTTATAAATGCCTTTAAGTGCTATCAATGTCACAATATCATGATGCTAAGACTCTTTATAAAAATTTCATTTTTTACCATTGTAAAGCTATAAAGACATAAAGTCACAGGGCTGCTACAATTTCGGCTTGTGAAGGAACAGCAAGACAACTTAAGCCAAAAAAACAATATTTAGTAAAAATCACAAACCACAGAATTTCCATGTGCAATCCAAACAGTACAAATGCATGTTTTGTAGGTTTTTCCCTGACTTCTCACTCACTATATTGGAAATATATATCCACGTAACTATCAATTGTTTACAAATGTCACTGGATAAATACAGTATACTGTAATTTGTCTGGCCAACCTACAATTGGGTGTTTAATGTGTCTTCATTTTATTCTCTATTGTAACTCACATCATAATTGCTCTATACAAATGTATATTTCTTATATCTAAAAATTAATTTATGATTACATTAGAAATAGCTTAAAAAGTATGTTAATATATTAATCTTTACACATTTCTAAATCACTTTCTAGAAAGCAGATGCTAATTTATACTAGGTTTAAGATGATAGTAAGGTATGCTTCTCACCATCAAATATTATTCTCAATGCCCAAATAACACAAAAATAATGGTTACATATTCATTTACTTTGTATTTACTTAATCACAAGTTAGGTAGAACTTTTTCATGTTTCTTAGTCATATGTTCAATTTCATGAAATTTTTTTGCACTGATCTATATCAGTGTGTGTGCATGTGTGTGCATGCACACATATACATAATATACACATATATTGTGATATACATATATATTATGTGATGTTTTCTCTGATACCAACTGGGTGTCCCACAATTCCATATAAGTCAATTCTGACACTATTTGGAGTTAAAATCCGATTGCACAACTTGAAAGGTTCAATGCCACAAGACTGCCCCCATTTCAGATACCAGATGCAAATCCCACACCATCCACACTTTTGACCAATTGGCTATAAATTGGAGACTCCCATGGCCCCCTCCTCAGGTTTGCTAATTTGCTCATTTGGCTCACAGAACTCAGGAAAACACTTTACTTATGTTTACCAGTTTATTACAAAGGATACAACTCAGCAACAGCTAAATGGAAGAAATATAGAGTGCAAGATATATTGGGAGTGAAGGGGCAAGGAGGAAGTCATAGTTTCCATAACATCTCCAAACATCTCATCATTGCAGCAAGTTGATTTGTTCATCAGTTTAAACAGTCTCTAAATCTCAATGTTCAAAAGTTTTTATAAAGTTCAAACTCTAGCCACACCACTTTCCTTTCTGAAGGTCTGTGAGTGAGGCTAAAAGTTTAAACTCTAGTCATTTGGTCTTTCTGGTAACCAACCCCATCCTGAACCAGTCTAGAAACCCACCCTAAGCCACCTCATTAGCATAAACTCAGGTATGATTGGGAGGGGATGAATAACAAAAAACATTCCTATCACACAGGAAATTCTAAGGGGATTTAGATGCTCCATGCCAGAAACCAGGGACAAAGACCAAATTATACCACACACACAGACACACACACACACACACCATTTTAGTGTGTATTAATGAAAGATTAAATTAGTTAATGAATTTACGCATTTGCTCTGTCATATTTATTGTAAATTATTTTTTCAGTTTAGATTATCTTTGAAAGGATGACATATTATTTTTAATGTAGTCAGTACTAGTATCTTTCTTTGTAATACCTCATTTTTATGTCAGAATATCTTTTCTCATTCTGAGATGATTACTAGTCACTTCCATTTTCCTCTGAATTTTCATTTCTTAAAATATTATATATTAATGCAAATATTTTAATAAAATGTGAGGTAATTGTTTACTTTTTTCCTTTGGTCAACTATTTTTTTAAACTTTTTATTTATTTATTTTGAAAGAGAGCAAGAAAGTGTGAGCATGGGAGAGGCAGAGAGTGAGGGAGAGGGGGAATCCCAAGCAGGCTCCACACTGTCAGCACAAAGCCCAGTGCAGGTCTCAATCCCACAAATCATGAGATCATGACCTAAGCTGAAACCAAGAGTCACACACTTAACCAACTGAGCCACCCAGGCACCCCAGTCAACTAATTTTTTAATGGTACCAATTTAAAAATCTTTTATTCTGTTTCTCAAAATTTTTAAGAAAAAATAAACAAAGCTTAAACTCTGTTTTATTTTTGTGTCTTGTGGGAAGGCCAAATTTTATATATGTATGTATATATATGTGTGTGTGTGTATATATATATATATATATATATACATGTATATATGTGTGTGTATATATATATATGTATATATGTATGTGTATATATATATGTACATGTATATATATACTTGATATGTATATCAAACTTATTCCCCTTGTCAATTACAGAAAGATCAAATTCTTGGCTTGGCTTTTTTTTTTTTTTTTTTTTTTGCTTTTCTTTGTTGTTCTTAGGTTGTTCTGACTTACTTTTTTGGCGTATTATCTGATTCTTTTTTGTTCTTTGTTCACACAAATTTTTGCAGATTAGATCCTGGCCTAACAAAGAGGCTTAGATTCTTAAGTATGAAAAAACAAGTTTAAATATCTACAGCAAAACTTATAATAAAAGAATGACAGATAATGAAGCAAGCATTCCTTTGACTAAAAGAAATTCTGTCCTTCCAATCTTAAGATCATGATACAGTAACCAAAATTTGTAACATTATTTATAAATGAAAAATTTGAAATCTCCCTCTCTCTCTCTGTCTCTCTCTCCAGGAGGAACTGCTTGATATCTCAGTGAAGATTCATTTTTGTCCAGGGAGGAAGTGAGTTCAGGGTCTTCCCAGACTACCATGTTGGACCTCATCCTTCCTTATATCTCTCACTTTTTTTCTTTCTCATGAACAAACACATTCATACACAGATACTCAGACACACAAACATCGTATATGGAACAAAGTAAAATTTTTATTTACCTTATTTTGACCACATATTGTGCCATTATGCACTTGAGTAAAATCATACTCTGAAGATTGTGTTTCATTTCTCAAATATGCTGACAAACATATATGGCCTCCAAGGTAAGTATATTGAACATTAAAAGTTTTTACTGGTACTATCTGTGAATGTGTCCAGTGACAAACTATCTTTCCACAAAGGATATGCCTGGCAATATAAGGCAAAAAAAGGTTGCTCATATGTCTCTTAGGAACACAATATAGTAAATCATTAACAATTCAAAACATGAAGATAATTCAAAATGTTATTCAGATCAAAACACCAAAGTTATTCAGAATATATGAAGTATGACAAATAAATTTATCTGTATATACTAGGTTCATCTCTCATTTATATTAACTTATTTTTGCATGCGCGCGCTCACACACACACACACACACACAAACATGCATTTAAAAAAGTATAGTAGTCTTGGGCGCCTGAGTGGCTTAGTCAGTTGGGCGGCCAACTTCCACTCAGGTCATGATCTCATGGTTCATGGGTTCAGGCCCCGCGTCAGTCTCTGTGCTGACAGCTCTGAGCCTAGAGCCTGTTTTGGATTCTGTGTCTCCCTCTCACTTCCACCCCCCTCCCCACTCATGATCTATCTCTCTCTATTTACTTTGCAAAAAGTAAATAAACATTAAAAAAATTTTTTAAGTATAGTAGTCTAAATACACACCGAAAATTGCAACCATGTTTGGCACAGTTTCCAAATTGATCTGCGTGAAAATTCACTTCTTGTGCACATAGATAAGTAGAAACTTTAGCAACTGAAAATATAAATAGTTACAATTACTAACCTTAAAAAAACAAAAGTGGTAAATTAATATAGAAACATCTGGACAACAGCAGTGCCCAGTAAGTGTCATCTACTAGAATTTTTTAGTGTCATCTACTGGCTACACAAGAAGGAGAAACACTAAAAACTACCCACTTGAGAATAGGAAAATTGTGTCAAAGGCAGAAATGATTAAGAAAGCAGTCATTTGCTCTCTTACCTACAATTCTAATATTCTACTCCTCTTTGCGCCAAACACGTGAAATTTGATTAATATACTATTTTTTTTGTTCTGTAGTTATTAGGCCTATTTTGCCTCTTGATATAGTTCAAAGTCATAATGATTAACTATTTTTTTTCAAATTTGGATTTTAAACAAACATTACCCTTTATTGTGGCTATAGGATGGTTTACTGACTGTAGAAAAATACAGTTTGAAAAGGAACCCCAGAAAAAAGATACAACTATTACATTTTCCAAATAATGCTTCACACTGTACATCTGGATCTCGGCATATTCCCTCATAGCAATAGGCAGTATTATTATTACATGGTTCTAAATCAGCAGATTTCACATCAGGTACACAAGCCGCAGATGTTCCATTGCAAAATTCTGGAAAATCACATGGATCTGTCATTTTCCTACATAAACGTCCTCTTTCAGCTATCTATGAGACAAAGAAAAACAAATATATTTTTAAAGTAGTAAACCAAAAAATGTAAAAAAAATTAAACAAGAACAGTGTATTTCTATCATTTCCATTATTATTGCATTTTAACTACTTAAAGTCAAATTATGAATTTACTTGAAACCGCGAGTGAAATAGATTGGAAAAAACCTAAATGTTCATCAATGAATGAATATATTAATAAACTGTGGTATATTCATGCAATGGAATATTTTCAGCCATATAAAGGAGCACTGATACATAGGCTACAAGATGAATGAATATTCAACACTATGTTAAGTGAAGAAATCCAGACACAAAAGGTCACATATTCTATGGTTCATATGAAATAACCAGAATAGGTTACTCCAGAAAGAACATAAATTGGTGCTGTCCAATTGGTGTTGTCCAGCCAGGACTGAGGGGAAGGAAGAAAGGAGAGCAAGTGCTTATTAATGCTCCAGGAGTCTCCTGTTTGATTGAGGAACTTGTTTTGGAACTAGATAGAGGTGGCAGTTGCATAACACTGTGAATGTACTGAGTATCACTAAATTGTTCACCTGCAAATGGTAAGTTTTATGGCAAGTTTTTCTTCACCTAATCCTTTTAAAGTCTCTACCAAATGTAAGAATTGTCCCCATTTTAAAGAACTGCCCTTTGGGTTGTAGAGAAAGGGCAATGGGCTGTGTAGAAAAGCCTTATTTGTTCAATCCTGCTGATTTGGAGACAAAGGACAAGGTGAGCGCTCTGGTGAAGGGAAGAGCAACAAGGTTTATTGCTAAGTAGCAGAAACTCTACGCTTGCATCCTTGAAGACAAGGGAAAAGTGGCTTTAATTACTAGCATAAAGAGTGAAAAACACAGAACAAAGTAGAATTATATTAGGATAGATTTTACTGACAGACAACCTGGCAAATTTCTAATCAGATTTTGATTGTCGTTGACTCCTGAAAGTGACACAAAAAAGGCAAGATGAAGCAATCCCCAAAAGTCAAATCTTACTGAGTCTCCTTTCAGGTGTGGCTATAAAGGAATGTGAAGGGGAAATTTCCCAAAGGAAGTTAAGGATTCAATTCAATTACAGGACCAGCGGTCCCTTGAAAAGATAAAACTTGAATAGTAGACATGCTATATGTTGCTGACTACTCTGCATGGACTCCTTTTCTGCTATTCTCAAAATGAGAGCCTTATTGTTATTATTATTATTATTATCATTATTTGTTTATTCAAACATTGTACATCAACTGTGTGTTGGGTGCCTTATTTTTAATTTTTTGTCATAAGTTGCTTGGTTATGAAGAGCTACATTCAGATATGACCAAGAGAAATTCATAGCACCCAAATAATCTGGAATTGATATTGAATAATAACTGGATGGGCCCTGAGTAGAGACTAAAAACAGTGCAATGGAAGGCATAGCTAAGAAGGCATAAAAAGATCTAAGTACATCTTCTGAACTTAGAAATCAATTATGTATGAATCAGGTCCATAAAGTTACATATTTGAAGTTGTGCAAAAAAAACAAAGCTTAAAAAATGCTAAAAAAATGGACACACAAGAACACACATTATGAAAGGAAATCATGTAGTATTTTGAAAGCTTACCAGACAAGTTCTTCTATCACAGCATGGTCCACTGCCACACTCTGCGTTTCCAATTAGAGTACAACTTACAGGATTACAGCATTTTTTGTGAGCGCATTCCTAAAAGCAAATAGAAAACAATAATAGGAATTTTCAACAAAATATGTAATTGTATTTATTGTCAAAATACACAAAATATTTCCCTAAGTTAATTACAATCATAGTATGATTTTTACTTCTGTATTTATTTTTAACACCACTTCAGTTAAACTTATATTTTCAGCATTGGAAAAACAATGGTAATGAAATCATTCATGCTTCCATGCTCAAGGAATTGACTGTAAAAAACTCAGTGCAATTTCTTTCAATCTTATAGGAATATATAAATGTATGCACTCTAAATTCTTAGATTTTTTTCATTCATTGTATCATTAGTACTTTTCTATCTTACCAAACCTCTTCAAGATATCATCTTTGGAATATTTAATAACTTATGGATGTGACAGAGTAGAGGTCTAAATTATAACAACATTTTATTAACATAAATAATGTTTCAAAGAAAAAAGTTTGTAATTTTTTTACTCTCAGACCTTACATTAAATATTAATTCTAGAAATTATTAGATAAGAGAGCACAAAAATATTAATGGCTCTTCATAATATACTTCCATTTCCTTCTTCCTGTAGCATAAAATAATGATATGTCACAAGACTGATAGTAATATTTAAAAATTAGTAAAGTGGATAGTCACAAATCACTATGTGTTTATACTTGCTTCAATATTAATATTTTTATTATTAGTATACAGAAAATTTTACATATCTGCACACTATTATTTATTTAATATTTCTGTGTCTATATTTATGTTGATGTATTCATGTGTTTATTTCCTTTATTTGTAAGCATTATATTAATGATATTAAGCCCTAGCCACCAACATATATCACTACATTTAAAATTTGTCATGACAACTTACTTTTGTTTGGGTGGGGTTTTTTTGGTAACTTTTTGATATTGTGATTTTGTGAAATGGTTGACTCATAAAATCTAAGAACTATCATCTTTTTTTCTGGTTTTGTTCTTTAAGTTTATGGATAAAACTTTATTCCACCATGATCCCACTAAATATGTGAGTTTATAGTATGTGTGTAAAATGTTTGTGTTATATATATATGTATGCATTTCTTTTCACTTTACATTGAGTTTTTTTAGTATAATTCACACATTATATATTAGTTTCAGGTGTACAACTTTGTGCTTTGACAAGTTTATATGTTATGCTATGTTATTCACAATATCAATGACTATATCCCTTACACTATGCACTTTATTCCTGTGACTTATTCATTCCATAGCCTGTATCTCCCTCTCCCATTCACCCATTTGCCCAACCATTCCCTTCACACCGCTCTAGGAGCCATCAGTTTGTTCTCTGTATTTATAGGTCTGATTCTGCTTTTTGCTTGTTCATTTGGTGGGGTTTTTTTGTTTTTTTGTTTGTTTTGTTTTAGATTCAACTTATGAGTGCAATAGTATGTTACTTGTCTATCACAGTCTGTTTTCACTTAAAAATTGTCATCTAGGTGCATCCATGTTGTCTCAAATGGCACAATCTCAACCTTTTCTACAGCTGCATTATATCCCATTGTGTGTGTGTGTGTATGTGTGTGTGCATGGCACACATATATATATACACACACACACATATACATGTGTGTATATTAATATATATATTTATTTATTTATATTTATTTATACACACATCATGGTATATATACCACTTTTCCTTATCCACTCATCCATTGACGGTAGGTAACTTCCATGTCTTGGCTATTGTAAATAATGTTGCAATAAGTGTAGGGGTGGATATATATTTTTGAAACAGTGGTTTTGCTTTCTTTGGGTAAATATTGGTAGGGGAAATATTGAACCATATGAATTTCTATTTTTCATTTTTTGAGGAACCTCCATACTTCATTCCCTAATGGCTCCACCAACAGTATACAGGGACCCTTTCTCCTCATCCTCTCTAATACTTGTTATTTCTTATGTTTTTGATTGTTACCCATTCTTTCTGGTGTAAGGTGAGATCTCATTGTGATTTTGATTTGCATTTCCCTAATGATTAGTGATGTTGAGCATCTTTTCATGTGTCCATTGGCCATTTGGATGTCTTCTTTGAAAAAATGTCTATTCAACTTCTCTGCCCATTTTTAAATAATGTTGAGTCATATAAATTCTATATATTTTTTGTATATTAATCCCTTATCAGGCATTTCATTTCCAAATATCTCATCCTAATCAGTAGGTTGCCTTTTTGTTTTCTTTTTTTTCTTTTTAAATTTTAATTTCAGTATATTTAACATAACAGTGCTATATTAGTTTCAGATTTCATACATCACACAGTGTTCATTATGACAAGTGCACTCCTTAATCCCATCACCTAATTAACTCATTACCTCAGCTACCACTCCTCTGGCAAACATCTGTTTCTTCCCTATAATTAAGAGTCTGTTTCTCAGTTTGTGAGGATGTTGAGAAAGGGGAACACTTTGCACTGTTGGTGGGAATGCAAACTGGTTCAGCCACTCTGGGAAATAGTAAGGAGATTCCTCAAATAGTTAAAAATAGAACTACCCTATGACCCAGCAATTGCACTACTAGGTATTTAACCAAAGAATACAAAAATACTACTGAGTATATATTCCCAAAATACAAAACACTCATTCAAAGGAATGCATGCACCCCAGTGTCAATAGCAGCATTAACTACAATAGCCAAATTATGGAAACAGCCCAAGTGTCCGCTTATTTATAAATTGATAAAGAAGATGTGACATGTATGTACAATGGAATGTTATTCAGCCATAAAAAAGAATGAAATCTTGCCAATTGCAATGACATGGATGGATCTAAAGAGTATTAAGCTAAGTGAAATAAGTCAGAGAAAGACAAATATATGATTTCACACATATGTGAAAGTTAAGAAACAAATGAGCAAAGGGGAAAAAGAGAGCCAAAGAAACAGACTCTTAACTATAGAGAACAAACTGATAGTTACTAGAAGGGGGATGCATGGGGAGACGTGTTAAACAGGTGATGGGGTTAAGAACTGAACTTGTTTTGATGAGTTGTATGGTGCTGTATGGAACTGTTGAATCACTATATTGTATATCTAAAAGTAATATTACACTGTACATTGATTAGAATTTAAATTTTTTTTAAAAGTCTATTTTGTCTAAGTAAGTATTGCTACTCTGGGTTTCTTTTGACATCCATTTCCCTGATTAGTGTTTCTCTATCTCCTCACTTTCAATCTGCAGGTGTCTTTAAGTCTGAAATGAGTCTTTTGCTTCGAGTCCATTCACATTCCAAGTAACTTTTGATAGATATTTATTGCCATTTTATTGTCTGATTTGTGATTTTTTGATAGCTTTTCTCTGATCCTTTCTTCTCTTTATCTCTTTCATAGTTTTTTGGTTTTCTTTAGTGATACACCTGAATACCTTATTCTATTTTTTGCAGAATTTCTATTACTGTTTTTTTTTATTTGTGGTTACTACAAGGTTTATATATAACAACTTCTACATATAGCAGTCTATATTCAATTGATGGTAGCTTAATTTTGATCTCATTCATTACTCCTCTCCCTTTCACACTTCAGATATTAGGCATCATATTTTATATCTTTTTGTGAAAACCTTGGCTACTTTTTACAGAAACATATTTTTACCTTTATATTTTTTTATATTTTTTATATTTTTTACTTTTCATATTCTCACTTATGGTCTTTGCACTCAAAGGGCCCCCTTTAATATCTCTTGTAGAGCTAGTTTAGTAGTTATGAAATCCTTTAGTTTTTCTTTGTCAGAGAAACTCTTTATCTCTTCTTCTATTCTGAATGATAGCCTTGCTAGGTAGAACATCTTGGATACAGATTTTTCCCTCAGCACTCTGAATACATCATGCCAGTCCCTATGGCCTACAAAAATTTCTGCTGAAATTAACCTCATAGCCTTGTGGGGTTTCCATTATATGTAAATGTTTTCTTTTCACTTACAACCTTTAAAATTCTTTATCACTATTTTTTTCCCATTTTAATTAATATGTGCCTTGGTGTGGGCCTCTTTGAGTTGAATTTGTTGGGGGATTTCTGTGCCTCCTGAATTTGGATCTCTATCTCTCTCCCCAGATTTGGGAAGTTTTCAACTATTATTTTATCAAATACATTTTCAGCCCCCCATTCCCTCTCCTCCCCTCTGGGATCCCTAATGTGAATGTGATTATGCTTAATGGAGTCACTGAGTTCTCTAATTATATTTTCATAATGCAGTATTTGTCTCTCCCTTGTTCAGTTTGATTGCTTTCCATTACTCTATCCTCCAGATCACTGATACATTCCTCTGCTTCCTGTAGCCTACTATTTATTACATCTATTATATTTTTAATTTCATTCATTGTTATTCATCTCTGATATGTTATTTTGTATCTATTTGTCAAGAGTCTTGCTGATGTCCTCCATTTTTTTCTCAAGTGAGTATCATTACTTTAAATTCTCCATCAGGCATATTATTTATCTCTGTTTCCCTTCTTGTGGCCTACTATTTAATTCATCCACTGCTTTTCAAAATTTTTTTTCACATTTATTTATTGTTGAGAGACAGAGACAGAGCATGAACAGAGGAGGGACAGAGAGAGGGGAAGACACAAAATCCGAAGCAGTCTTCAGGCTCTGAGCTGTCAGCAAAGAGCCTGATACTGGGCCCAAACCCATGAACCACGAGATCATGACCTAAACCAAGGTTGGACACTTAACTGACTGAGCCACCCAGGTGCCCCTCCATTGCTTTTTAAATTTCATTTATTGAGTTCTTCATCTCTGATATGTTATTTTTATGTCTTTGTCCAGAGTCACACTGATGTCATCCACTTTTTTTGGAAGCCCAGTGAGTATCTTTACAATCATTAAATTCTCTATCAGGCATATTACTTCTTTTTGTTTCAATTAAGTCCCCTGCTGTGATTTTGTCATGTTCTTTCATTTGAGACAAATTCCTCTATTTTTGTCTCTCTGTTTCTGTGTGTTAGGAAAGTCACCTACATCCTCTGCTCTTGAAAGTAGTGGCTTTATTGGGGCGCCTGGGTGGCGCAGTCGATTAAGCGTCCGACTTCAGCCAGGTCACGATCTCGCGGTCCGTGAGTTCGAGCCCCGCGTCAGGCTCTGGGCTGATGGCTCGGAGCCTGGAGCCTGTTTCCGATTCTGTGTCTCCCTCTCTCTCTGCCCCTCCCCTGTTCATGCTCTGTCTCTCTCTGTCCCAAAAATAAATAAAAAACGTTGGGAAAAAAAATTTAAAAAAAAAAAAAAAAAGAAAAAAAGAAAGTAGTGGCTTTATGAAGAGGTCCTGTAGTGTCCTGTAGTGCAGTGTCCTTGGTTCACCAGAACTTGGCACTTCAGAGGAGTCTCCTATATGTGTTGCTTGTGTCCTGCTATGGTGTCTGAGTACCTTTTCCCTTCAGTCTAGACTTCTGCACTGATTATATCCCTGTTGTGGGAGCATGTTAGTGGTTGCAGCCAGGGTCTGGCATGTGGTTGCTGAGGTGACCACAGTCATGTGGTGGCTAAGCACGGTGTGAGGCCATGAGCACAGAGGCTGGGCATGGAGCAAGGTGGTAGCTCAATAAGTCACTCACAGCGTTAGCAAAATTTGTGCTGAGTGGTAGTCTTAGGTTGGATCCCCCCCAAAGCAGGGCAGTGGCCAGGGGCACAGCTCACGTTAGCAGCAGCAGACAGGGATGTGGTTTGGCGTCTCTCTTGAGTGAATGGAGGTCCCCAAAGGCCATTTCTACAGAATTGTAGGATATCTTGGAATCTGAGATTGTGATACCTCCATCTTTGTTCTTTCTCAAGATCACTTTGACTATTCAGGGTCTTTGATGGTTCTATACAAATTTTAGTGTTATTTGTTCTAGTTCTGTGAAAAATGCTGTTTGTATTTTAATAGGGATTGCACTGAATCTGTAGATTGCTTTAAGTAATATGGACATTTTAGCAATATTAATTCTTCCAATACATAATCATGGAATATCTTTTCATTTGTTTGTGTCATCTTCAATTTCTTTTATCAACGTTTTTCAGTTTTCAGAGTACAGATCCTTTACCACATCCAACATAATACTCAATGTTGAAAAACAGAGATTTTCTTCTAAGATCAGACACAAGACAAGAATGTCCACTCTTACTACTTTTTTCAGCATAGTACTAGAAGTCCTAGCCACAGCAATCACACAAGAAAAAGAAAAAAGAGGTATCCATATTGGTAAAGAAGAAGTTGAACTGTCTCTATTTGCAGATAACATAATACTAGACACAAAACATTCTAAAGACTCCCCTAAAAAACTACTAGAAGTAATAAATTAATTCATTAAAGTTGCAGGATACAAAATTAATACCCAGAAACCAGTAGTGTCTCTATACACTAATAACAAAACCACAAAGTAGCAGAAACAAAAATTAGAGAACAATGCCATTTATAAATGCACCAAAAAGAATAAAATACCTCAGAATAAACTTAACAAAAGAGGTGAAAGACCTATAAACTGAAAACTATAACATATAGAATGTTTTGAGTGTTATGCTGTAAGAGAAGCTGTAATCAGGGATCTTTCTTTCAAAACAGTAGATAAATATATCAAGTGCATTTATAAAATAGTAATTTATTCTTGATCTCTTGTACTACTTGGATTATCACATAATATTTTATACAAAATTAGATATAATGTTATAATTACACTAACTGCAACATTAGTGTATTATTAAAGTATATCAGACCTTTATCACTATATAACAAGTTTAAATTTACAGGAGTCAGATGATATTTTTTTTATTTTATATTTCAATATTAACTAAAGTGTGTTATGCTTCACAATTTAAATATTTTATTGAAAAACTGTCAATAGTATTTAGTGCAGCTAGAGGATTGAATGGAAACTAAATATTAATGTAGGCAGGGGGAGCAAAAATCAATGACATGACAGGAAATTCCAAGGCTAGTATCAAAGAGAAAGCCTACAGTAGAGAGCAAATTTTCACAATACCCAAATCTAGACTAAATACCTGGCTTAGAAATTGACTCTTAAGGACTTATGCTTTAGGAACAGAATGCCATTATGGGACTGGAAGCCAGAACTTTATAAAACAGGTAGCCAAGGTATATCACTGAGAAATTTGAGAATCAAAAGGATGTTTTCTTTTCTCCTAGTTGTCCAAACCATTTTTAAATGTCTCCTCAATATTTAATATCTTACTGAAGTGGTTCTCTATTTCTGGAATAAAATACAGAAGCATATTCATTTTCATATACTCATTTTGGTTGGTAATCCTGATTATTTTGTAAGTATTTTCCAAAATATAAGTCAGTCATTCAAAGTAACATTAATTGGAGGAATCAACAACTTTCATGACTTAATTCTATTTCTATATGCCTGCAAAGGATACTGGGAATTAAAATTTTTTTTAAGTATCCAATTTACAATAACATTCAAAACATTAAATGTTTAGGGTTAACTTTAAGAATTAAAGATACCTAAATAAATGGAACAATATACCATGATCATGGTTTGAAATCATAACATTATGAATAACTCACTTCTCTACAAATTCATCTATAGATTTTTAAAAATCCCAGTCAAAATTGCAACAGAATTAAGATTTTTTTCTTTAGGGGATGTGAGTAGAAATAGAAAAGTTGATTCTAAATTTTACATAGAAATGCAAAGACCTAAAATCACCAAATCTATCTTGATTAAAGAAGTACAAAATATGAAGACACATTTTACCTGATTTTATGAGTTAGGGTAGGGAGAGCTGTTATTGGTATAAGGCTAGATATATGAAACAATGGAACACAAAGTATGTGATGAACTGTTTTTCAATACAGGTGCCAAGAAAAATATAGCTATTCAACAAATGGTCCTGGAACAATTGGATACACATATAGAAAAAATACATCCTGATCCTTAACTTACAAACATTTCTCAAAAACGGATCATAGATATACATATAAAAGCTAAAATCAATAAACTTCTAGAACACTTACGAGAAAGCTTCACAACCATGGGATAGATAGGACTCAAGTAGGATAACACATAAAAGAAAAAAAAAAAGGTAAACTGAACTTCACCCAATTAAAAATTTGACTTTTTGAAAGATATCTTTAAGAAAATACAAAACCAAGCCACATACTGGGAGAAAATCTGGCAAAAGACTTGCATATAGTTTATATTAAGAATTTCTAGGGGTGCCTGGGTGGCTCAGTTGCCTAAGCATCCAACTTTGGCTCAGGTTATGATCTCCTGGTTTGTGAGTTCAAGCCCTACATCAGGCTCTGTGCTGACAGTTCAGAGCCTAGAACCTGCTTCAGATTCTGTGTCTCCCTCTCTCTGCCCCTCTCTCACTCTCTCTTTCTCTTTCTTAAAATTAAGTAAACATTATTTAAAAAAAAGAATTTCTCTAACTACATAATAAAAAAGCAAATAACCTTATAAATATGTACAAAATGTTTGAACAGACACTTTAAAAAGGAGGCATATGAAAGTCCCATAATCATATGAAACACTGTCCAGTATAATTATTCATAGAGGAAACATAAATTAAAAACACAATGAGATACCAGCACAAATTCAAATGACTAAAATGAAAAAGACTGGCAATAACAAAAGTTGATGACAATAAGGAAAAATTACAACTCTCATACACAGATGGTTGGAATATAAAATATTACAACATTTGGGAAAGAAGTTTGACATGTTGTTATAGATTTAATAGTTAATCAACTACCATGTAACTCAGAAATTCCACTCCTATATATTTACCCAAGAGAAATGAAAACATAAGTCCAAGCAAGATTTGGATATGAATATTTTAGGAGCTTTTTTTATAATAGTCCCAAACAAAAACAATCTAAATGTTCATTAATAATTTGATGGAACAAACACTCCAAGGAATATCCATACAAAGAAATACTACTCTATAACAAATACAAATGAACTACAGATACATTCAATCATATGGATGAATATCAAAAATATATAAAGCAAATGTTCCAGAATCAAAAAAGATCCATAATCTATGATTCATTCATATGAATTTCAATAGGGGACAAAAATAATGAGTTATGACAGAAATCAGAAATTTAGATTCTTATAGGATTTACTTAAGGAGGTATGGGAAACTATGGTAATGTAAATGTTCTATATCTTTTTTTCCACATCTAATTAAGTATATCATCACTCACTTCCAAAAAACATCAGCAAGTCAGAAGAAAAACAAATATAAATAAATATAATGAAGACCACCTAGACACATCACAAATCTTTTTGTTTAAAACCAAAGACAAGGTCAAAATGCCTTTCTAGGCACAAAGATGGATTCTATGGATCATTTGGGTAGGTATGGCAGACAGAAGCAGAATTGGGTACTGACATCTTTAGTGACAATGGGACAAATGGTTTTTGACTATCATGTTGAGACTCCTGATAAGTTCCATCAGTGGGGAATGATGGTCTTATAATACTAAAAAAAGAAAAAAAAATGTTATTATGGTTGTTTTTCACTCACCTACACTATCAAGAAAGTGAATCTACTTTCTTTCTGATGGTGGCCAGAGTTATAGATAGTAAAATTCATGGTGACTAAGAGCAGTTAATCACTCCAACATTTACTGAGTTATGTTCTGACAATGCAAGAGAAAGGAAAGAAATTAGATATACTTGGGCAAAACCTGATAAAATCATTAAAGCTACCTCATCCAATTACAATATTAGAGATCTATGCTAGTTTTGCTAGATTTGAAGGCTAGGAAGTCATTGTCACTCAAGAACTAACCTCATTCTCGGGGCACCTGGGTGGCTCAGTCAGTTAAGTGTCCGATTTCGGCTCAGGTCATGATCTCATGGTATATGAGTTCAAGCCCCACATAGGGCTCTGTCTTGACAGCTCAGAGCCTGGAGCCTGCTTCAGATTCTATGTCTCCCTCTCTTCCTCTCTGCCCCTCCCCTGCTCATGCTCTGTCTTTCTTTGTCTCTCAACAATAAATAAATCTTAAAAAAAATAATAAAAAAAAAAGAACTAACCTCATTCTCTAAGTACAGTTGGTCAATGACCACTCTGGCTAATGGCATGCACATGAAGAATGGGAATGTGAAAACCTCTTGGGGCTTATTGCAGTAGGTCTTTACAGCCATAATAAAACTGGCTTATCCATAATGAATCTCCATTCTCCAATAAATACCTTGAAATCCAGTGGGTCAAGCTACCTCTTCCCTTAGGTGCACTGTGACTCTGTCCTAGATTTTTAAAAAAGACTAAGAGTGCTCAGATGATGAAACAGTCACCCAAATCAGTTCACTTAAAACCATTCTAGTGCAACCAGCCTATCAGAGACAACTCATTTTCCTCTTGTGTCTAGGAATAGTCTCTGGAAACTATTCATGAACTGGGCAATAAGGTCTCCAGAATGGATGCATTGGCAAAGTCCAAACAAAATTCCATGCAAGTCAAGGGCCAGAAGATAAATAAATTGAAGTCTGAGCCATAGGTTCATGTAGATCTGGATATTAAGCCAGAGGGAATCTAATGAGAACATTAATAGTCTGCCCTTGGGAGAAATTCTCACTACTGACCTAAAGAAGACCCATGGTACTTAAATACTTGGGCCATGACAATGGACTATTCCTGGCCACTCTTGTGCTTTACTGTGGACAAGTAAAAGGAAGACAAGAGGGCCTCAATTCCCTATCCGACATAATGCATTTGGGTTAGCATTGACCCAACACCTTTGGCACCTTCCTTCAAAAATAAACAGAGCAAGGATATAGGGTTTCATCCAAATAGAATGAAAGCTATATATGTTGGTTAAGGTGTGGCAGTGAACTGATGATAGTTGGCCTGCCCTTTCTTCTCTCCTGAGCATTGCAGCACAGTCCATTATGGTACTGAGAAATGGATACATGCACTCCAATGATTTCACTCACATGTTGAACTTAAAAAATAAAGTAGATAAACATAGAGGGGAAAGAAGAAAGAGGCAAATCCATTAACAGACTCTTAACTATAGAGTACAAACTAAGGATTGCTGGAGGGGAGAAGGGTGGGGGATGGGTTAAATGGGTGATGACTATTAAGGTGGGCACTTGTGATGACTCCTGGGCCTTATATGTAAGTGACGAATCATTACATTCTACTACTGAAGCATGTTAACTAATGGGAGTTTACATAAAAATTTGGAGAGGAAAAAAAAAACAATTTCACACACTTTTAAAAATATATTACCATAGACTTACGAAATTTTAGAATTATTACTTTATTTTTCTAATAAAAGAAAACACATTTGACCAGATAAATTAATAGACATATACAGAGCATTCCATCCAAAAGCAGCAAGAATACACATTTTTCTCAAGTGCACATGGAACATTCTCCATTTTAGATCATGTGTTGGCCACAAAAGAAGTCTCAGTACTTTTAAGAAGACTAAAATCATATCAAACATCTTTTCTGACAAAGGTATGAAACAAGAGATCAATTACAAAAAGAAAACTAGAAAAATTAAAAATTCAGTATATGGTGGTAAAATAGTGAATAACAAATAAGTCAATAAAGAATTTTTTTAAAATTCAAAATATACCTTGAGATGAATGAAATTTAAATGCAACATAAAAAAAAAGTCTATGGGATGCAGTAAAAGCATTTCCAAGTGGAAAGTACATAGCAATATAGGCCTACCTCAAAAAACAAAAAAATTTTAAACAATTTAATTTTATACCTATAGGAACTAGAAGAAGAAGAACAAACAAAGTTAGTAGAAAAAAGAAAATAACAAAAATCAGATGTTAATAAATTAAATGGAGACTGAAATCCCAATCTAAAAGATCAATGAAACCAGGAGTCAATTCTTTTAAAAGATTAAAAATATTGACCAAGTTTTAGCTAGACTCACCAAGAAACAGAAAAAGAAGTTTCATAATAAAATCAGAAATGAAAGAAGAGAGGTTACAACTGATACCATGAAGTACAAAGGTTCATAAGAGACTACTATGAAAAATTATATGCCCATAATTGAACAACTTAGTAGAAATGGATAATTTCCTATGTATAAAATACATATACCAAAACTGAATCATTAAAAAACAGAAAATATGAATAGATTGACTACTAGTAAGGAGATAGGGTCAGTAATCAAAAAACTCCAAAGAATCATACGACCAAGTCCAGTTGGCTTCACTGGTGAATTCTTCCAAATGTTCACAAAAAATTTAACTAAATGTTACCCTCCTAAACTCTTCCTGAAAACTGAAGAGGAGTGATCACTTTCAAACTTAGTTGATAAGGCCTGAGTGCAAATTATTCAGATGCTTTTTAAGTATATATCCATTACACACTTTGTTCATCTTTCATGCATATATTTCATGTGTATTATATATCACAATTATATATCACATAAATATTTATCATTAAAGTGGGCAGAGAACTTCCTTTAAAGAGAACTAAAAAATACTAATGTGTATTTTAAGAAAGAGAATATAATTTAAATAAAATTCTTCACAGTGAAACTTTGACATGCAAAAAACCCTAACAACCAAAAGAAATGATAGGTAAAATAAAGCAAATATTTTCAGAATAAAAGTTATAAGGAATTTTCCAATGTAAAGCACAGAGGTGACAGAAATGCAATATTTATAAAAATGTTATGTAAGTTAATTGGGTTGTAAATTGTAAACCCCATTATTTTGAAAGTGGCCTAGATATGGTTAAAACTTAAATATGTATGGCAAAAATGCAAGAATAATCAGTAAAGGAAAATAAAAAGTATATATCCACTAAATTGCTTAAATAGAGGAAGAAAGAAAAACAAAACACACAGATCAAGAGAAATGAACAAAAATTTAATTAAAAAACAAATGTGGCAAAATGAACATAAAAATATGGAAATTTGGGGCAACTAAAGTTATAAAAAATATGCAGTACAGAGGACTGTAAGGAGTCATAACACCTAAATGTAATGAGGTATACTAGAGAAGATCCTGGCACATAAAGAGGCTATTCAGTATAAAGAAAAGAAACCTGGGGATGCCTAGGTGACTCAGTTGGTCAAGCATCTGACTTGATTTTGGCTCAGGTCATGATCTCATGGTTCGTGAGTTTGAGTCAGGCTCCATACTGACAGGTGCAGAGCCTGCTTAGGATCTCTCTCTCCTTCTCTCTCTTCCCCTCCCTCTATAAATAAATAAATAAACCAACAAACAAACTTGAACAAAAAAAAGAAAGAAATCTGAATAAATTATAGACTTTAGTTAATTAAAAATATGCAAAAATTAATCGCAAAAATGTTTAAGAGGATAATCTGATAAATAAAAGACAGATTGGATAATAAATTAAAACCCAATGTAGATCTTGAACTTAACAGTACAGGAAAAGTAAATGAGAATACAGAAATATCATAGAAATGCTAATTAAGGGAAGCTAGTGTGTGCATAGATATATAGATATGTCAGACTAAATAGACTTTAAAACAGAAAGCAACACTGGAATAAAGAGATTCAGTATTTGAAAATAAAAGTTAAATTTCCAGGAAGATATAACAATCTCCACCATAATTCTCTACCATATCAAAAAGCTTCAAAACACAGAAAGCATAAATTGAATAGCCTATAGTAAGAATTAGGCAAATCCAACTGCATAGTTGAAAACATAAATATTACCTCTCAAGTGCCAAGAGTTCAGGTAAATAAAATTCATACAGAAGATTTGAAGCAATCACTTAAAAATTATGATGTAATCAAGTTATATAGAATTTAGTTTCTAACAATTCAAGAGTTTACATTTTCTCAACCAAATATGGGACATTCCAAAAATCAACATGCAATATAAAGACAGGCGTAATAAAATGCAGATTCACTATCTTACCAAGAACTGAAAAAAAAAAAAAAAAAGGTAATGGCAAATACTTAAATATAACAGTAACAAACCAAGCATTATCAACCCAATTCTGTGAAGTTAAGTTAAAATAAATAAAGTTACCCCAGATGCAAGGACAGAAATCAGGAGATGAGGAAGTAAACAACAACATACATGTAAGAACTTAATGAACCAATACAATCACTCTGGAGGAATTCAGGACATGATTGAGGTAATGATTATAGTATAGATGTTAATAATGTTTATGATACAGAAAGGTGGGTATTGCTATTAATGGTTACATAATAAAGAAAATCTACCTCTTTAATCCATGCTACACTTACCCCTCACTTAAACTCTTCAAATGCTTCAAATTCAGGATGTCAGTTATCAAAAGCCCCATACCTCCGTATCTTAGATGTTTAATAAAATGGTTCAGCATTTCAGAGAAAGTCCTCCTATATCACATCTATATTTATAAAACTACATGAGAAACACAAAAACAAATCTTTAGATAAATTATTAATGTTTGTCACTAACCTCTGGAAGACCACAATCACACTGTTCTGGTGGTTCCACAATTTTATTACCACAAATTGCAGTTCTTCCTTGGCGAACCACTTCTGAAACTGTTTTATTCTGAAGACATTCAAATTCAGGCTGTGAAACCTTGTGCTTAAATTCATCCATGCTGCAACTGCTAAAATACTTTACACCATGGGAATGTCTAAAAATAAATCATATTCCTCAGATAAATGGAATAAAATCAGTATCAAAGTAACACTCTATGAATTACTGAAAAGTACTATAAATTCTGTAATATTTCACTTACCAAAGAGCCAAGAAGGAAGGAAGAGTGTTTTTATTGTTAATACAAGTTATAAATAACAGCAATAAGTTTACTTCTATGGTAATTCAATATAATAGAACATGTAGAGGAAGTTAAGGTGACATGAGTTAGAATATATTAAAACACAAACAATGCTTGCCACACAAAAATCTTTCTTTACATGTCCTATCATTACTTTCATTATGATTTCCAACATCACAATTATAATCATTATTACAAGCACTAATTACAAGAAAATTAAACATAATAGAAAATTTATGTAGAAAACTTTAGAAATATAATTGAAAATATTAGTGAAAAATCACAAGCATTTCTACTTTGATAAAAATTGATCAATTAAAATATCTCAACATTGATTACAAAAAATGTATAAACCCTATATTCTTTTTATTTTGTTACCTATTTTAATATTTCTGTGCTTCTATATGTAATATATAATGATTTTTTATTTGATTTTGTAACAATCTAAAATATAGAGAAATGACACAAAAATCATCCAAAAGAATAAATTTTTTCCTGGGACAATGAGGAATAAGTTGTCAAACACAATCCTAGTAACTCTAAATATTTTAATGTACAATTCTTACATAGATATTAATTCTAAAACCTTTCAAAATCAGGAAATAATTATGCATTACTAATATCTAATCTTCAGATGTCATCCAAATTTACCCTTCATCAAAATATTGGCACTTTATAGCAAAAAGATCCAGTTGAGAGTCAATAATTACATGTATTTTTTTTCAGTTTTTTAAAATTTAAAATTTTATTTAAATTCCAGTCAGTTAACATGTAGGGTATTATTGGTTTCTGATATAGAATTTAATGATTCATCACTTACATGCAACACCCAGTGCTCATCACAAGTGCCCTCCATAATACCTATCACCCATTTAGCCCAACCTCCCATTCAACAACCCTCAGTTTGTTCTCTATAGTCTCTATAGTTAAGAGACTTTCTTTGCTTTGTCTCTTTTTTCTCCATGTTCATCTGTTTTATTTCTCAAATTCCACATGAAGGAAATCATATGGAATTTGTCTTTCTCTGACTGACTTATTTTGCTTAGCATTATACTCTCGAGGTCCATCCATATCATTGTAAATGGAAAGATCTCATTCTTTTCTCACATATTTATCCATTCATCAATCAATGGATATTTGATTTTCATAATTTGTCTAGAATGCTGCTAGAAACATCAGGGTATGCATGTATCCCTTGAAATCAGTCTTGTGAACCAGTATGTGATCTTAGAGAATGTTCCATGTGCACTCGAGAAGAATGTGTATTCTGCTACTTCTGGACAAAAAGTTCTGAATTTATCTGTCAAGTCCATCTAGGCCAGTGTATCATTCAGGGCCATTGTTTCTTTATTGATTTCCTGCCTAGATGATCTGTCCATTGTTGTAAGTGGAATGTTAACATCACCTGCAATTATTGTATTCTTATCAATAAGATTGCTTATGTTTGTGATTGATGTATATATTTGGGTGCTTTCAAATTAGGTGCATGAACATTTATAATTGTTATCTCTTCTTGATGGATAGACCCTGTAATTGTGATATAATGCCCGTCTTCATCTCTTGTTACAACCTTTAGTTTAAAATCCAGTTTGTCTGATATTAGTATGGCTATTCCAGATTTCTTTTGACTTCCAGCAGCATGATAGATGGTTCTCCATCCCCTTACTTTCAATCTGAAGGTATCCTCAGGTCTAAAATGGGTCTCTTGTAGACAGCATATAGATGGATCTTGTATTTTTTTTAATCCATTTTTTTTATCCATTCTGATACCCTATGTCTCTTGATTGGAGCATTTATACCTTTTACATCAGAGTATTTAGTCCATTATTATTGAAAGATATGGATTTAGTGTCATTGTGTTATCTGTAGGTTTCATGCTTGTGATGGTATCTCTGGACCTTTGTAGTCTTTGCAGCATTCCACTCACAGAGTCCCCCTTAGGATCTCTTGCAGGGCTAGTTTAGTGGCCATGAACTCCTTCAGTTTTTGTTTGTCTTGGAAAGCCTTTATCTCTCCTTCTATTCTGAATGACAGCCTTGCTGGATAAAGGATTCTTGGCTGCATATTTTTCCTATTCAGTACATTGAATATTTTATGCCACTATCTTGTGGCCTGCCAAGTTTCAGTGGAAAGTTCTACTACTAACTTTATGTGTCTACCCTTTTAGGTTAAGGCCTGTTTATTTCTAGCTGCTTTCAGAATCCTTTGTCTTTGTATTTTGCCGGTTTCACTATAATACATCATGGAGAAGACCTATTCCTGTTATGTCTGAAGGGAGTTCTCTATGTCTCCTGGATTTGGATGTCTGCTTCCTTCCCCAGATTGGGGAAGTGCTCAGCTATAATTTGTTCAAGTAAACCTTCTGCCCCTTTCTCTCTCTTCTTTTTCTGGAACTCCTATAATATGGATATTATTACCCTTCATTGAATCATTTAGTTCTCTAATTCTCCCCTCATGGTATGGTACTTTTTATCTCTCTTTTTCTCAGCTTCATCATTTTCCATAATTTTGTCTTCTATTTCACTTATTCTCACCTCTGCCTCTTCCAACCTCACTGTCACTGAATCTAGTTTATTCTGCACCTCATTTACAACATTTCTTAATTCGTCATGACTATTTTTCAGTTCCTTGATCTCTGCAGCAATAGATTCTCTGCTAACTTCTATGCTTTTTTCAAGCCCAGTGATTAAACTTATGACTATTATTCTAAATGCTTGATCATATATATTGCTTATATCTGTTTAGAGCAATTCTTTAGCTGTCATTTCTTCTTGGAATTTCTTTTGAGAATTCTTCTGTTTTATCATTTTGGCTAGTTTTCTTTCCCTAATATGTTTTAATAGCTTGTTATGTGTCCTGAACTGGCAAGCACTATGATATTAAAGAGGGGTCATACATCGTCCAAGACCTGGCCCATCAGGAGGTATTTTTGCAGTGTGTCACATGCTGTCTGTTGTTGTGACTCTGGTTGCCATATCTCCCTACTTGTAGTGGTGGTTTGAACCCTCCATCAGGTGTGCTTTGATTTGTTCATTGAAGTAACCTCGGGAAAAACAATTTTTTTAAAAAAAGGGGGTGATGGTGGTGGTGGTGGAAGAAGCCTTATCGCATACAAAGAGAGAAATGACTGGGGCGGGGAAAAATAAAATAAAATAAAATAAAATTGACCAGGCAGAGAAACTATACGGTTTAATCTAGAGAGAGAGGAAAATAAAGAATAAGGAGATACAGAACAGGTGTAAACAGAACATATTAAATATGTCTGCTTAAACAAACCAGAATAACCAGACTAGAGAAGGGAAATATAAGAGGAAGAAAAGGAAGAAGAAGAAGAAGAAGAAGAAGAAGAAGAAGAAGAAGAAATATATAGAATTGACCAAGAATTAAATTAAAAAATGCAAAACCCTGGGTGCCTCAGAACCAGTGGCTGCACTGGTCCGGAAGAGGGCTGTCTGATTGGTCAGCATCAATCCCGCTCCAATAGATAGCTAGTTACCATGTGCGGAGGGGTGTGGTTTGGTGTAGGCATCCTGCCTCCACTGTGGGCCCCTTGGTACCCTGAAGCCCCACCTTTTTGGTGATGAGGAAAAAAATGGTGACACCGTCCCCTGAGGTGTCCCCCCTCCCAGACCTGGTGTTCAGGCTGTCCTCACAGTGCTGCATAGGTGAGAGCAGGTTGCTTCCCCCTGCCCCGCTCCACAGTCTCCCACGCCTACTAGGCACTTGACTGGAATTAAAACCCTGACGTCTTAAAAGATCTTGCTCTGCACACCCAGGTTCTGGGGAAGTGCCCTGCCTATAATGGGCCTCTGGCTGGCGGGCGCAGGCAGGGTCCTTTGTCCTTAGAATGGCTATATACCTTACTCCCCCAGCACTCCAGGGAGGGGATTGCTTTCTCCCACTGCGGACTGCGCCTCTGAGCTAGTTACCAAGCCCAGGGCTAGCTCCCCTCCTCCCAGGCGCATGAACAGGGCAGCCAGTCCCAGTCCCGAGAAAGCCCTGCAGTTAGAAATTGGACCTTTCTCCGTTTTTTTCCGATCTCCAGTCCATGGTTTTTCTCTTGTCCAAATACAATCCTACACTTCCACACCCTCTCTTTCTCTTCCTTTTGTCTCTCCATAAAAGAGGATCCCTCCTCCCTGTGCCTACACCACCTGTTATATCTCTCCCAGTTCACAATCATGCACCTATGGCCTGCCAAGTTGTCCCCGTGGGCCCCTGGAGATGTCTCTGTGACTCTGAAGCCTGGACTCTTGGAATTCCAAGTCCGCTGGCCTCAACACTACTGTGTTTGAGGGAAGAAGGAACTTCAGATCCCCTACTTCACCATGTTGACCACTCTTCTTTTTTATCCAAATCAGTCTTTTGGATCCTATGGGTAAATACCCAGTAGTACAATTGCTGGATCACGTGGTAGTTCTATTTTTAATTTTTGAGGAAGGTCCATACTGTTTTCCGGAGTGGCTGCACCAGTTTTCAGTCCCACCAACAGTGGGACTTTCTCCTCATCCTTACTAATACCTGTTGTTTCCTGGGTTGTTAACGTCAGCCATTCTGACTGGTGTGAGGTGGTATCTCGTTGTAGTTTTGATTTGCATTTCCCAGATGATTCTTTTCTTGTGTCTGTTAGCCATCTTATGTCTTCTTTGGAAAAAGATCTATTCATGACTTCTTCCCATTGTTTAACTGGATTATTTGCTTTTTGGGTGTTGAGTTTAATAAGTTCTTTATAGATTTTGGATACTAACTCTTCATCACATATGTCATTTGCAAATATCTTCTCTCATTCCAAACATTGTCTTTTACTTTTATTGAGTGCTCCTTCCCTGTGCAGAAGATTTTTATCTGGATGAAGTCCTAATATTTCATTTTTGCTTTTGTTCCCCTTGTCTCAGGAGACACGTCTAATAAGAAGTTGCTACAGCTGATGTCAAAGAGGTTGCTGCCTGTGTTGCCCTCTAGGATTCTGATGGTTTCCTGTCTAACGTTTAGGCCCCTTATCCATTTTGAATTTATTTTTGTGTATGGTGTAAGAAAGTGGTACAGTTTCATTCTTCTGCATATTGCTGTCCAGTTTTCCCAACACCATTTGTTGAAGAGACTATCTGTTTTCCATTGGATATTCTTTCATGCTTTATCAAAAATTAGTTGACCATTAATTTTGGGTCCATTGCTGGGTTTTCTATTCTGTTCTCCTGATCTCTGATTCTTTTTCTGTACCAGTACCATACTGTCTTAATCACTACAGGAGTGTAACATAACTTGAAGTCCAAAATTGTGATAGTTCCAGCTCTGCTTTTCTTCTTCAAGATTCTTGTCTATTTGGGGTCTTTTGAGGTTCCATACAAATTTCAGGATTGTTTGTTCTAGCTCTGTGAAAAATGCTGTTGGTATTTTGATAGGGATTGAATTAAAATTGTAGATTGCTATGGGTAATATAAACATATTAACAATATTTGTTCTTTCAATCCATGAGCATGGAGTGATCTTCCATTTCCTTGTGTCATCTTCAATTTCTTTCATCGGTGTTTTACAAAAGTTTTCAGAGTACAGATCTTTTCCCTCTTTGGTTAAGTTTATTCTAAGTTATCTTAGGATTTTTGGTGCAGTTGTAAATGGGATCGATTGCTTGATTTCTCTTCCTGCTACTTTATTATTGGTGTATAGAAATGCAACAGATTTCTCTATGTTGATTTTGTATCCTGCCACTTATTCAATTCATTTATCAGTTCTGGCAATTTTTGGTGGAGTCTTTTTTGTTTTCCATATAGATTATCACGCCATCTGTAAATAGTGAAAGTTGGACTTCTTCCTTGCCTTTTATTATGTTTTGTTGTCTGATTGCTGAGGCTAAGACTTCCAGTACTATGTTAAATAACAATGGTGAGAGTGAACATCCCCATCTTGTTCCTGACCTTACAGGAAAAGCTCTCAGGTTTCCCTTAATGAGGATATTAGCAATGGGTTTTTCATATATGGTCAAATGTTTCTTATCCTATCTTTTATTAATATGGTGTATCATGCTGACTGATTTGCAAGTATGAACCACCCTTGTAGCCCAGGAATAAATCGCACTTGATCATGGTGAATGATTCTTTTAATGTACTATCATTCAGTTTGCTAGTACCTTATGAGAATTTTTTTTATCCATTTCATTTCAATATTGGCCTGTAAATCTCCTTTATACTGGAGTCTTTTGTCGGATTTTTGATTCAAGTTAATGCTGGCCTGCTGAAATGAGTTTGTAAATTTTCCTTTGTTTTTTATATCTTGGAATGGTTTGAGAGAGTAGGTATTAATCTTCTTTAGATGTCTGATAGAATTTACCTGTGAAGCCATCTGGCCCCGGACTTTTGTTTGTCCTGAGATTTTTGAATACTGATTCCATTTCTTTGCTGCTAATCAGTTCAAGTTTTCTATTTCTTCCTGTTTCAGTTGTAGTTTATATGTTTCTAAAAGTTTATACATTTCTTCCAGGTTGTCCAATTTGTTGGCATATAATTTTTCATAATATTCTTTTATAAATGTGTTTCTCTGTGGTCTTGGCTGTTATTTCTACTCTCTCATTTGTGATTCTATTTATTTGAGTCTTTTCTTCTTGATAAGTCTGCTAGGGGTTTATCAATTTTTTTAATTATTTCAAGGAACCAGCTCCTGATTTCATCATCTGTTCTATTTTTTTTAGGTTTCTGTATCATTTATGTCTGTTCTAATCGTTACTGTTTTCTTCCTTCTGCTGGCTTTAGGCTTAATTTGTTATTTTTTCTTTAGCTCCTTTAAGTATAAGGATAAGATTTGAGATTATTACTTGAGATTTTTCTTACTTCCAGAGGTAGGCCTGCATTGCCATATACTTCCCTCTTAGGACCACTGGTGCTACATCTAAAATTTTTTGGACTGTTGTGTTTTCATTTTCATTGTTTCCATGTATTTTTTAATTTGTTCTTTGATTTCCTGGTTGACCCATTCATTCTTTAGTAAGATGTTCTTTAACCTTCATGTATTTGTAGTCTTTCCAAATTTTTTATTATGGTTGACTTCAAGTTTCATAGCATGGTGATCAGAAAATATGCATGGTGTGATGTCATTCTTTTAATATTTGTTAAGCCTGATTTGTGGCTTAGTATGTGATCTATTCCAGAGAATGTCCCATGTGGACTCAAAAAGAATGTGTATTCTGCTGTTTTGGGATGAAATATTCTGAATATATCTGTTAAGTCCATCTAGCCCATTGTGTCATTCAAAGCCATTGTTTCTCTGTTGATTTTCTGCTTAGATGATCTGCCCATCAGCATAAGTGGAGTGTTAAATTCCCCTACTATTATTGTATTATTATCAATGGATTCATCTATGTTTGCTATTTTTATTGATTGAGTGCTTTCATGTTGGGAGCATGAGATTTTACATTTACTATTATTAGACCTTGTTGGATAGTTCCCTTTATTATGATATAATGCCCTTGTTCATCCCTTGTTACAGTCTTTGGTTTAAAATGTAGTTTGTCTGATATTGCTACTCCAGCTTTCTTTTGACTTTCATTTGCATGACAAATGGTTTTCTAGCCATTCACTTTCAGTCTGCAGGTGTCCTTAGGTCCAAAATGAGTCTCTTGCAGACAGCATATAGATGGATCTTGTTTTTTATCCAGTCTGATACCCTATGTTTTGTGATTATAGCATTTAGTCCATTCACATTCAGAGTAATTATTGAAAAATATATACTTAGTGCCTTTTTATTACTTGTTTTGTCATTAGTTCTGGAGATTTTCTCTGTTCCTTTCCAGTCTTTGTCCCTTTTTGTCTTTCCTTCCCACTCGAAGAGTCCCCTTTGATATTTCTTGCAGGGCTGGATGAGTGGTCACAAGTCCTTTAGTTTTTTGTTTGTCTGGGAAACTCTTTATTCTGAATTATAGCCTTGATGGATGGAGTATTCTTGGCTACAGATTTTTCTCATTCAGCTCATTAAATATATTATGACACTCCCTTCTAGTTTGCCATGTTTCTGAGGAGAGATCTGCAGCTAGAGTTATGTGTCTTCCATTGTAAGTTAGGGACTTCTTTTGCCTTGTTGCTTTTAGGATGTCTTCTTTATCACTATATTTTGCAAATTTAACTACAATATGTCTTGGTGTTAGCCTGCTTTTGTTGATTTTGATGGGAGTTCTCTGTACCTCCTGGATTTGGATTCCAGATTAGGGAAGTTTCCTTCCCCAGATTAGGAAAGTTTTCAGCTTTTATTTCCTCAAATAAGCCTTCTCCTTCTTGTTCAGCTTCATTCTTTTCCATTATTTTATATTCTGTATCACTTACTCATTCCTCTACTTTGTCCTTCCTTGTAGTCATTACATCCAATCTGTTTTGAATTTCAGTTATTCCATTTTTTATTTCTGATTTTTTAAAATTCTTTTCTCTCTGTGGTAAGGGCTTCCCTGATATCATCCATTCTTTTCTCAAGCCCAGTGAGTATGCTTATAATTGATGCTTTAAATTCTCCATCAAGCATATTATAGATAGATAGATAGAGAGATAGAGAGATAATTTCTCTTAGATCTCTGGCTGTGACCTTTCTTGTTCTATCTTTTGGGATGAATTCCTCTGTCTTGTTATTTTGTCTAAGTCTCTTCTTCTGTGTGTTAGAGAAACCTGTTATGCTTCCTGCTCCTGAGAGTAATGGCTTTATGAAGAAAAGGTCATATAGTGCCCAAGAGCTGGCACTTCAGGGAATGTCTCTGGTGTGTTCTGTGTGCACTGTGCTGCTGTGTTTTGGTTGCTCTATCCTTCAGGCCAATCCTCTGCAAAAGGTTTCCTAGCCTATAGTGGGGAGTGTTTGGACCCTGACCAGACTGGTGAGTTTTAACTAAGTGTGCTCTAGTCAGCTTGTTAAATGAGACTTGAGGCTACTTCCACTAGAACTGAAGCCTTGTAAAACTGTGTTTGGGAGATGTGGTGCATGCAGGTGTTTCTGCTGGTGTTCTGGGGAAGGAGCCTGCTGCACTGGTTCTTAGGCACCCTTGCCTGAGAAAAGCAGTAGCAGCAGAGCACAGGAGGGTGGGACTTGCAGGTTAGGCAGCCAGTATTGGAGCTGTGCTGTTTATTGAAGCTGGCGAGAGACAGAAGAGGGAAATGGCACCAGCCAGCTCCTCTGTCCTCAGAGAGGGGTCTCCATGCTGCTGCTCTGAGGGAAGGACTCTCGGAAGAGTGAATAATTTCCCCTCCTATGTCCCAGGCATTTTTCAGGTTGCTGTCTTCACACTGTCTCTAGGTTGCTTGCTTGGCTGGAGCTGCACAGTGCAGCTCTATCCCAGCGAAGCTGCTGACTTCTAAAACTCCAAACTTTAGGGGTGTGCTATGGTGGGAGACTGTGCTGGTCTTCTGGGGGAAGGTCTGGCTATGTTGGGATGGATGCAGACTTACCGTGAAGGTCAGTCACATGAGAGCACAGGGACATGAGATTTGAAGCAAGCAGCCTAAATGGCCAGTGTCCATTCAGGTTAGCCCCCCCTCAGCAGGTGTCTCTGCATTTATGCTGAGGGACAGGTGAGGGAAATGGCACCAACCAACTCTTGTGTCCCTGGAGAGGCATCTCTGTGAGTGCCACCTCTCACAGATGTGTTCCAAGAAGAGGGAACAGTCTCTCCTCTGTGCACCTTTAGGTGATCCTCATATCCAGTTATTTGGAGAGAAATACCTTGTGGTATTTTTGGTGCATTTCAATTTGGGAAACTTGTGCTTTTATTTTTTTGTTTATTTTCCAAGTTTCACTCTGTATTTTTGAGAGAATAAAAAAGCATTTTGTGGGAGGCTAAAATACCATGCTGATACTTTTTACCATTTGATTTCCATCCTCTCCCTTATTCTTACAACATATTCTTCCCTAGGTAAAACTCCATTCCATTTTGGTTCTTGTTCTAATATTTTCTTCTTTCCTTTCTCACTACATATCACTGGTTTTCCTCAATTACTCAGCCTGTAAATACGAAAGGACACAAAGCTAAATCTTAAGGCACCTCTCTCTTATCACTCTTTCAGCTTCTTTCAAAATATTCTGTTCATGGTTTTAACTTCCATCAATAAATTGATGGCTCACACATTTCAAATTCCTTGTCCTCTGAGATCAGAACCTGTATAACTATTTAACTCTGATGACTCAGAATCCCCAAATTAACATAAACTGCCCTTAAGACTTCTCTTTTCCTAAATAATTGCCTTTTTCAATATCTGTTAATAATTGTGATATTTAAAACCCTACAAATAATTCTTCACATCTTTTTCCCTCTCAATCTTAATATATTGTATTAATGAGAATCATCTCCAAAATATTACTATATAGTTGTTCCCTCTGATATATTTTATATTCATTTTAAGGTAATTTTACTATCCATACTGCATAAATCAATTTAAAATGTGTTTTGTTAACATTTATGATACAACTCCAACTCTTGCATTATGATTACATAATCAGGCTCTTTCATACATTCCTGAATCACCGCCTGACTTCTTTCCCTGACTTGTTATGCTTTAGTCTCATTGCATTTTACTTTCTTTCCCCAAGGGCTAAAACACTCTTCCTTATAGTCCCAGCCATTTTCTTTTTCATTTTTATCCTTCCCCCAATTTCCTTATTCTAGTCTTTTGAGCTTTTCAATCTACTTGCTATTCAAATATCACTTCATTTGCTGGCCCTGAAAAGTTTTCAACAAGCTCTTTACATGACCAGATTAATTTCCCTCATAACTGTTTCCTCAGGAAAACTTTCCTTTATCAGAAAGTTTCTTCTTCAAATGTATTCCCTATTTATTTATTTCCTTCTTGGCATAAGCTTAGTTTATTCTTTGTTTATTCTTGTGCCTAATTTTTAATTTTTAGACCCTGATAGACTAAGATATTTAGGACATATCTATCTTGTTAACCATTTGTAAGACTAGTACAATCCCTGCAACACAGTGATTACTGTGATGATTATTACATAATATTGTTAGTTGAATGAGTTTCACCTCAAGAGTGTGGTAAACCCCCAGAAAGTAATCATCAACATTCACTTTCTGTGTAACATTGAATGTAGAAATATTAAGCACATTTTCTACAATATGAAATACTCGACTTTAAATAAGTTTAAACAAGCACCTTATGTATTTAATAAAAATATTCTTACTCAAGTTGTATTGCAAGAGATTATACATCAGTGACTACTACAAACAATTCCCAAAAGAAGACACAGATTTGATAAAAATAAAATCTTACATTGCTTCTGGATTCATTATGCATGTAGTTCCTGGGCAGTAACAATTGTAGATCTCATCGTATGTTAATCCCAGATTAATTCCAAGCAACTGTGCCATAACAACTGAAAATGCATCTAAAGTTATCTGTGGATACTAAATGCAAAACAAAACAAAACAAAACAAAACAGAATTGTTTTTTCTGTTTCTTGACAGGAGTCATTTTTTTTTACCCCCTTGATCTTTTCTTTTTGGCCATATAACCTAAATTCAAATACAAATTTAAGAAACTACTGTGCCAAATATCACTATTTTCTTAGGACTATGGAAAATTAGAAACAAAAATAGGCAAATTTTGTTTTTCTTTTTGGGTTGTAGTATGTTTAATCCAAATAGCACTGATATATAACAAAATAAGATTAATGCTACCATATGGTTTTATTACATATTATAGTTCAATAAGCTTTAACAAAATTTTAGAAGAGAATGCATTGTTTCAGTAACTATATTACTTTTCAATGAACACTTAGAAAAATAAACAGATTCTTAAGGGTTGAATTTGCAATCAGTTTTGACTTCAGAAATATTTTTGGGAGAGAGCCAAATTAATTTTTTTTGAAGACAGAATACAATGACAACTTGCAGGTAGCATTTTTGTCTTCAAAAAAACACTTGGAAAGTAATGATGTCACCAAGACACAAACCCCCAGCAACCGGTAATCTTTTTACCATCTCCAATTTTTCCTTTTTCAGAATACACAGGATGTAGCCTTTTCAGATTGGCTTCTCTCACTAGCCACTACGCATTTTTCTCCATGTCTTCATGGCTTGATGGCTCATTTTTAAAAATTGGACTGTATTCCTTTATATCAATTTACTCCAGTTTGTTTATCCATTCATGTATTAAAGGATATCGTGGTTGCTTCCAATTTTTAGCAATTATGAATAAAGCTACTATAAACATTCATATGCAGGTTTTCATGTGAACATAAGTATTCAAGTCATTTGGGAAATGCCAAAGAGGACAACTGCTGGATTATATGGTAAAAAAAAAAAAAAATAGACTAAGCACTTGGATAGACATTTCTCCAGAGATAATATGCAAAAAGCAAAAAACATATGAAAATATGCTCATATCACTAGTAATCATAGAAGTGCAAATCAAAGCCACAATGAAATATCACTTCATACCAGCTAGGATAGCTGCTATTAAAAAACAAGAACAAAAACAGAAGATAATGTGTTGATAAAGATGTGATTAATATAAAATGTGAACTGTTGGTAGAATTATAAAATGTTTCAATCATCCTAGAAATAAGTATGATGGTTCCTCACAATATGAAAAGTAGACCTACTATATGATGTAGCAAATACCTACTTCTGGGTATATATCCAAAATAATTAAAATCAATATATTGATGAGCTATCTGCACTCCCTATTCATGCAGCATTACTCACAGTAGCCAAGGTATGGAAATAACCTAAGTGTCCATTGACAGATAAATGTATAAAAAATGTCATATATATGTATTTGTATGAATATTATTCAGCCATAAAAAGAATGAAACCCTGCCATTTGCAACAACATAGATGAACTTGGATGAAATTATGCAAAGTGAAATAAGCCAGACACAAAAAGACAAATATTATATGATCTCTCTTATATGTGGAATCTAAAAATGTCATACTCACAGAAACAGAATAGAATGGTGGATTCTGGGGGCTAGATTGGAAATAGGAAGTGGAAAATAGGACCATGTTGGTCAAAAAGTACAAATATTTATTTAAGTAAAATGAAAAGTTCTGGAGATTTGTTTTACAACAATGTGAACTTACCTTAGTACTACTGAATTGTACACTTAAAACTAGCAACAATGGTAGTTTTATGGTATGTGTATTTTACCACAATAGCAAAAGACTTTAAAAATTATAACATTTGAGTTTCAAATCTAACAAAAAAAGCATTTTATAAAAATTTGTCAAAACAGCATGGTAGAAAACTATACATATTTTGTTTCTTGAAGTAGATATTAACTTTTAATACATGAGATAATTACTGAATACATGGGAATAAAATGCATACCAGAGCAATTCCCGCAGCAAACTTTGGATTACATGCCATTCCATGATATGTTGCTCCCACATAATTAAGATGGTTCCTATAACTATAATAAATAATACATTTTCATATAATAAACTTTTTCTTCTGAATAAATGCATTTTAAATTATTACTGACTTAATGACTTTTAAGAATTAAATTTCTCAATAAAGCTTTGTTTAAAAAAATTTTTTTAATGTTTACTTATTTTTAAGAGAGAGAGAGAGACAGAGTCTGAGTGAAGGAGAGGCAGAAAGAGAGAGGGAGACACAGAATCTGAAGCAGCCTCCAGGCTTCAAGCAGGCTCCAGACTTCAAGCAGGCTCCAGACTTCAGCACAGAGCCTGACGCAAGGCTCGAACTCACCTGTCATGAGATCATGACCTGAGCGGAAATCAGACACTTAACCTACTGAGCTACCCAGGTGTCCCTAAAGCTATGTTTCCTACAGTTCCTACAGGTTCCTACAGTTCCTACACAGTTCCTACAAAGTTAAGTTCTAAAGTCTACTTTAACATTATATGGTATACAGCTCAAAACCCAGCAGTGCCTAATCCTTCCAAAACATTAATTATCACTGTTGCCATCACTGGATGGATATAGTCCTAAGACGTACAAGCCAAGATAGCTTACTTCCATGATTTGCACATAGTGAACCCCTACAGTATCTAAAAAATGTTGGAATGGAGGACAGGGAGACAAGGAGACAGAATATGCAGTGGACTCATTAAGAAAAAAAAAGATTGGGCACCTGGGTGACTCAGTCGGTTAAGCTTCTGACTTTGGCTCAGGTCATGATCTCACAGTTGGTGGATTCAAGCCCCACATTGGGCTCTGTGCTGACAGCTCAGAGCCTGGAGCCTGCTTCGAATTCTCTGTCTCGCTCTCTCTCTACCCCTCCCCTCCTTGTGCTCTCTCTTTTTCTCTCTCTCTCAAAAATAAACATTAAAAAATTATTTTAAAGAAAAAAGAAAAAAAGAGATAGAATGTAGAAAGTGTCCTTATACATTTCAATCCTTAGTTATTATAGCTCCTGAGTCCCCAAACCTGCCCTTAAATTCCACAGGAAACATCAATAGATTTATAATTCTATTGCATATTATTCAGATGTTCAGAACTGTTTTTCTTATTTCCATCTAAGTAATCAAATAATTAAAACAAAAAAACATATATACTCTTGAAAGAAATAGTGCAAGTAGTTAAATAGCTACTCCTTTGGTCAGTATAGATATACCAGATGGTAACCACATTACTATTTTGATATATTATTTTAACCAGCATTATATACAACTATTCCATTCTGTTAACTAATGTACTTTGTATTTAAAGTTAAAATAATGGTTTCAATTATTTACCTCTGAAAAAATCTTTAAAATCATTGAGGCCCCATGCTTATCTCAAGGTTTTCTGAATTTTCAAGTTTATTACGTTTCCATAGATAAACAGTCTACTCTAATAATGGCTTACTATGACTTAGTGTCTTACATTGTCTTCAGATTTTTATATTTTTCTTTTTGTCAAAATGATATATATACAATCTTTTTTTTGAGGTGTCTTGTCATAAATGCATAACATATTTTGTATATAATATTGATAGCTAACATATTAAATAATTTGATAAACCCTATATCAATGAAAATAAGATACTTACATTAATAAGTATGCCATATCATGGGACCTCTGAAACAAAAATTGTTCTTTCCATGACACAAATCTTTGTAGTACTTCATTAGCATCCCCACTAAGCGAAATCTTATTTTGATCAGACCAGAGCTCCAAAGAAGTTAGCATAACTGTCACTTTAAGCTGGGAAAATATCTGAAAACAGAAGATACATAATATACAGTTTTAGGTTATCATAAATATAACATTACATCTCTATACATAATGCTAATATATATTCAATTTACACTTTTTTGGAGATGAAATCCATTGGTGGATGAAACTCATTGGTAGGACTATACTTTCAAAAAACCTGGAAATGCTACATATACAAATATTACTGCATTAATATGGAATGTTTCTTATTTAAATGAAACATGAATACTTACAGTGTTGATTACACCAACGATATGGACAACTTTCTCAGTTGCAGCTGCTACTTCAGAGCCCATTAAATCAAACTGAAATACAAATTTTGTTTCTTAATCACTAATGAAAATTACTAAACTAACACATTTTAAATGGATACAAAATGTTAAAATAATGCAATGCTCAAGTGAAAGGGAAAAATAGAATTATTATCAAGTGCTTCATAAGTTTTAGGCATAAACCTAGGGACTTTACATATTAGTCAATAACCTTAAAGTAAGAAGATTGTGATTACCTCTTACATATACAGAAAATAGTCAAAAGGATAAGAAGCAGAACTCTTACATATACAGAATGTAAGAGAATGTAACCCTAAAGTAAGAAGATTGTGATCATCTCTTACATATACAGAAAATAGTCAAAAGGATAAGAAGCAGAATTCAAGTCTCCAACTAACTAAACTACTGTCTTTTTTTTTCTGCTATAGTATGCTGCCATCATCTGCCTTCATCCAAATAAGATGACATGACTATATATCCTGGATAAGGAGTGTACTTTCTAAACACAGAGCTCTGAGGGCCATAATAGTGAATAATTTCAAGAATATGTCCATTCAAAGAAACAGAAATCATATTTTCTCTAAATGTTTCTAATTATGTGTGCACACATTTGTAGGTGTTAGCTGAAAACATAAAATTGGCAACTTGGTATCTTCAGTAATTTCCAACAAATCTGTACAAGACTACTAACAGAAAATCAAATGTGATGGATAGAGTTCTCTGATATGGCCAAAAGATGTTATCCTCCTAGGTCTTTAAAGACTATTTATGGGGCGCCTGAGTGTCTCAGTTGGTTAAGTGTCTGACTTTGGCTCAGGTCATGATCTCATGGTCCTTGAGTTTGAGCCCCGCTTCGGGCTTTGTGCTGACAGCTCAGAGCCTGGAGCTTGCTTTGGATTCTGTGTCTCCCTCTCTCTATGCCCTTCCCCTGCTTGTGCTCTGTCTCTCTCCCTCTCTCTGTCTCAAAAATAAATATCATTAAAAATTTTTTTAATAAAATAAAAACTATTTATACTTTGCTACTTCTCTGTATATAACCTTTCACAATAAATGATACTGTATATTTACACAATGCAGCATGGGTGGTATGAGTGAAGGTGACTGATCCTTTGCATAACCGAAAATATGAAAAGCAAGACAAAGGAAATAAAAAATATGAGTATGGAAATAAAACCATATATGTCAATAATCACAAATTATCAACAGACCAAATAGTAGGCAAATGACAGAGACTATTAAAATCTACTATATGCAAATTAAAACAAAAACCTCTAAATTATAAGTACATAGAGATATTAAGAGTCAAAGCATGAAAATATATACAAGTAAAATAATAGACAAAAAGTGTATGTTATATGATAGTTATATTACTTAATATAACAGTTACATTAATATGAAAAAACAAAGCAAAAAATGGACATAATAATTATCACAATGCATTGATAAAAATATTCAATTACCAAGAAACATGAAAGCATTTTAAATTTGACTATAACTAATAGCATAGCAACAAAATGTATAAAATAAAATTTAACAAAATTACAAATAGAAATTGACTATCATAGGAATTTTTACATAGTTCTCTTAATCATTCATAGATCAAGCAGACAAATTAACAGTAAACACAAGAGTTTTCAAAGGCAGAGATTATCTGAGCAGAGAAAAAAAAAGACCTATCAATATTCTGTTTACAAAGCTATACTTCAAAATTTAAGACAGATAAACCAAACATAAAAGAAGAAATACTAATCATAGCATATTTTAAGGAACTCTTGGAATTTTTTGTAGTTGTTTTGGGGTTTCTTTGTTTTGTTTTGCATGTCATTTGCATTGAAAATGCCTTCTGTTCTTATTGGAATAGTAAGAGTAACCAGCTAAATGGAGAAAGAAAAAAAGGCTATTTACATTTAATTAGCAGCCCTTGGGGGCACTATGCTTATCTCCTCCTTTGGAAAAAGCTAGATAAATATCAGATCATTCTGAACACCCAAGAAATCTATCTGAGGACCTTCAGACCAAACTGCCTGACTAGGGAGAGAAGAGGCCATATTGTGTAGGGTAGGAGGTGCAGAGATGTGATTTGGCCGGGGGGGGGGGGGGGGGAGAACCAGGGGGGCGGCAGAGGGGAAGGATCCCTGATTTCAGAGAGAGAGAGGAGAGAAAGAGAGAGAGACAGACAGACACACAGAGACAGACAGAGAGAGACAGAGAGAGAGAGAGAGCTCTAATGGAAATAGAATCAGTCTTTTCAATACAGCTTTTAAAACTCGCCACACTCTGAACAAGGTCCAAACACTCCCACTGCAGGCAAGGAAAAGCTCTGCCAAGAAATGAACGGAAGGAAAGGGCAACCAAACACAGCAGCAAAGTGCACACATCATATGCCAGAAACACTTCCTGAAGCATCAGGCCCTGGACAGTAAATGACCTCTTCTTAATAAAGCGATTACTTCCAGGAGCAGGAAACATAAGAGGCTTTCCTAACACACAGGATAAGACAGACCTAGACAAAATGCCAAGATGGAGGAATACATCCCAAAAGAAAGAACAAGAAAAGGTCATGATCAGGGATCTAATTGAAACAGATATAAATAATATGTCTGACTCAGAATTTAAAAACAACAGTCATAGGATACCAGCTAGGCTTGAGAAAAGCATAAAAGACACAGGGAGTCCTTTCTATAGAGATAAAAGATCTAAAAACTTCAGAATGAAATAAAAAATACTGTAACTGATGTGAAACCAACTGGATGTAATAAGCACAAGGATGGAAGAATCAGAGAAAAGAACAAATGATGAAACATGAAATTATGGAAAATAATGAAGCTGAAAATAAGAGGGAAAGAAAGGTGCTGGATCATGAATGTAGACTTGGGAACTCAGTGACTTCTTAAAGGATAGTAACATTGGTATCATAGGAGCCCACAAGAAAAAGAAGAAACTATATGGTCAACTAATCTTAGACAAAGCAGGAAAGTATATCCAACAGGGGGGAAAAACAATCTCTTCAACAAATGGTGTTGTGTAAAATGAACAGCAACAAGCAGAGGAATGAAACTGGACCACTTTCTTACACCCTACACAAAACTAAATATATAATGGAAGAAAGATCTAAATGTGAGACAAGAAACCATCAAAATCCTAGAGGAGATTTGTATATACATCTTTATCCATTAATAAATAATGAATGCTTGGTCTCTTTCCATAACTTGGCTATTAATGGATGCTTGGTCTCTTTCCATAACTTGGCTATTGTTCACATATATATTCATATATATTACATATATATATATTGTTCACATATATATGTATATATGTGTATACATATATATATACATATATATATATACACACTCAGCCATAAAAAAGAATGAAATCTTGCCATTTGCAACCTGTAGATGGAGCTAGAGTGTATTATGCTAATCAAAATAAGTCAGAGAAAAACAAATACCATATAATTTCACTCATATGTGAAATTTAAAAAACAAAAAACAAGAGATGACCATAGGGGAAAGGCAAACTATAAAAGAGACACTTAAGCATGGAGAACAAACTGAAGGTTGCTGGAGGGGAGCTAGGTAGGAGATTGGTTAGATGGGTGATGGGTATTTAAGGAGGGCACTTTTTGTGATGAGCACTGGGCATTATATAAGTGATGAATCACTAACTTCTACCCCTGAAACTAATATTACATTATATGTTAACTAACTAGAATTTAAATAATAATTTGAATCATTAAAACAAAATGAAAAAAGTTCCCAAAGGGCATTAGCTAGTAAATCAGATTAAATTATATTAAATATTTTATTAATTGGATATTGTGAACATCAAAATTAAATTGAAGTAATATATTTCATTAATAAGTGGGAAATAAAGCATTATAAATTAATTTACAAAATAGCATATATAAAACAAGGTATATGAATACATACAAATATGCATGTACACATTAAAAACAGGATGTGTGTATATGATTTATCACCTGGTAATAAAACTATATGTGCTTTTTTATTATTTATTTATTTTGTCTATCTATTCTTTACAGTAAGTTACTGATTTTTAAAAATTATTTAAATATTTCCTTTTATGACATTATGACACTCACTGAGACACTTTACGCAAAAATATCAGTGATAATGGACAAATCTGATCTTTTAACTTTTTACTCATATGACTTTACTCAAACTGATTACATAAACAAAAATTTCCATAACTAAACAAATATTCCTATGAATAAACCTCATTTTTGAAATACGAAACTTCCACTAGAGAACTCAAGCAATTGTACACATAATCTTATAAAAGATAATATTTAACAAGGATCTCCAACTGAGTAATAAAATAGCTTGTTTTAAAATGGAAACTTACTTAAGGAAAAGAGTTTGCCACAATTTGGAGCAGATTCAGAAATTTCTATAGCTAGCTGTAATCCAACAGATTTAGTGTAGTAGAACCCTTCCATACATTCATATCTATACATTATTGCTAGAATTCTATAATGATTTGGAAATCAACATCATAAATATTGGTCCCCATATGTCAATGTAAAACCAATAGACAACATTTTTTTTCTGTCTTGCTATACAGAGATACATAATGTGAACAGAGGATAATACCTGTATTGCAACCAAGGGAAGTTTCTTTTTCATATTCCCTTTGAATTTAAACATAAGACAAAGATATGATGAAATATATCAGTAATACGTACCAAGGCTTTATCCATAATGATTTGAATTTTCAGAATTCTTTTCAATAGCTCAACATCTGATTTTTTCTGTGAAACAGAGGACATCAGTTAAATAAAACATTTTTTTAATTATTATATTGTTTGTAATCATCATCTACATTATATACAAATATATATACATATATATATATAGACATACATACACAAAGAGAGGTATAGGTACATATAAATACAGATTCATCAAGATATAAATAATAGGAAAATAAAAGAATAAATGCCCACTGAATAAATAAGCAGATGAGATTCCAAATACAAATTCTAGGAACAAATCAGAAGCTTTTACCTATATTCTTAATCATTAGAATCCTCGAAAAGCTACCAGGGAAACCATGTTTCTTTCCTCTTAAAACCTTCCTCCAAGACCCTCCCTCTGCAACCTTCAAACTAAATAAATCCCCATCAATTTTACACCAGATGTTTGCCTCTATTTTCTCATTATTTTTATTATCTATATTAACTTGTGGCTACACTCAATAGAATGCATCCATTTTTAGAATACAGTTATATGAATTAGTACTAATGTAAATATCCATGTAATAATTTCCATAAGTAAGATAAACAAAATTTCTATCATGTTCTTCAGTCAATTGCCCACATGGCTCAAGGCAAGCAATAATCTGATTTTCTCACCACAGGGTAGAGAATTTCATGTAACTGGAATCATATGATGTGTACTTTTATATTGGACTTCTTTCATGGAGAATTCACCCATGTTGTTGTGATTGTTAGTAATTCATCAGTTCTTATTACTAAGTAGTGCACCATTTTAGGAATACACCACAACTTTTTCATACATTTACCTGTTGATGATGTGAAAGGTGAAATAAAACGGAGTCACTTACATCAAGGGGTTTTAAAATGAAACTGGGAGGCCATTAAGGAGGTGGGCCTTATGTACCTCCTCACTGGATGGAACCACAAATTTCTGAGTTGGATCCAAACTTAAATATTCCAAGGAGTCTGCACAAACATCTGCAACTTGCTACAGTAACAAACTTTTGTTTAGTGACAGCCTTAGCAGCCAATTATGTTTAGCCAAGTTTAGTTTTCTGCCAACAACAGCCAAAATCTTTGTAAACAACATATGCAAGCATCCCCTTTCACCTTTAAAATAAAACCTTCACTTTTGTTCCCTAGGGGACAATTGGATTGCTACCCAAATCTGTACTCACCAAATTGCATTTCTGAGACCCCAAATAAATGCTTTTGTTTTATTTCAGCTCCTTTCTCAGTTGACAATGATAATTTGGATTATTTAGCCATTTTAGCTAATTTTTTTTTATTTTTTTAATGTTTATTTATTTTTGAGAGACAGAGTGTGAGTGGGGGAGGGGCAGAGAGAGAGAGAGAAAGACACAGAATCCGAAGCAGGCTCCAGACTCTGAACCATCAGCACAGAGCCTGACGTGGGGCTGGACTCGCAAGCCATGAGATCATGACCTGAGCCGAAGTCGGATGCTCAACCGACTGAACAACCCAGGTGCCCCCCATTTTAGCTATTATAAACAAAGCTGCTATGAATATCCATGCACAGATCTTTGTGCAGTTAGCTATATTCTTTCATTGTTCTTGGTAAATATCTGAAGATGGAATACTTGAGTTATGTGATAATTGTGAGTGTGTAAAGTAAATACAAAAGTGCCAGATTGCTTTCTAAAGTAGGTTGATCATTCTGCATTTTCACCCAGAATAAGAGTCCCAATTGCTCTTCATTTTTGCCTATATTTGATATTGTCTTTTCCATCATTTCCATATATTGGTGTGTGCTGATATCTTATCGAGGTTTTAATTGGCAGTTCCCTGATGCTTAATGTAAAACAGCTTTTCACATGTTTATGGCTCATTAATTTGGTTTCTCCTAAGTTCCCTACTAGAAATTTTATGTTTTGATATTTAAGCCAATGCTCTAATTCAGTTTTTTCAATAGGAGTCAAGATTCATTTTATTCCATATGGATGTCCAGTCTTCTAGCAGCATTTAATGCAGACCTCATTCTTTAACCTTTTAAAGTCCCCAGCACCTTTGTGGAAAATCAATCTGCCATTAGTATGTGGGTCTACTTCTGACCTATTCTGTTCCACTGATCTATATGTCTATGCTTACACCAATCACGGTATATATCTCTATAGCAGGGGTCAGCAAACTATAACCCAAGGTATGGCCAGCTGTTTTGTAAAAAATATCTTATTCGAATAAAGCCACACCCATTTGTTTATATGTTGTTTATGCTGCTTTCATGCTACAAAGGTAGAGTGAGGTAGCTGCAATAGATCATATACCTCACGAGCCTAAAATATATACTACCTAGCCCTTAAAAAAAAACAGAGGTAATGTAAGTCCTCTATTTTGTTCTTATTTTTATTTATTTTTTAAATGTTTATTTATTTTTGGGAGACAGAGAGACAGAGAGCGAGTGGGGGAGGGGCAAAGAGAGCTGTCAGCACAGAGCCTGAAGCCGGCTCCAACTCAAGAGCTGTGAGATCATGACCTGAACCGAATTCGGACACTTAACCGACTGAGCCACCCAGGCGGCCCTATTTTGTTCTTCTTTTTAAAACTGTGTGACTATTCTAGGATCTTTGCATGTCCTTATGAATTTGAGAACGAATTTTCACAAAAATGTTTTCTGGAATTTTGATTGGGATTACACTGAATCTACAGATCAATTAGGGGGAAATGAACATCTTAACATCAATATCTTTGTTTCCTGTGACTTTGCTAGACTCTCTTACATTCCTGATAGCTTTGGTAGAGTTTCTTTGTGATCTCCTATATACAGAGTTAGGTCACTAAAAACATAAGGTTATTTTTTCCTTTAAAAAATGTATGCCATTTATTATTTTTTTTCTTATTGTAGTATCCAGAAACTCCAATAAAATGTTGACTGAAAGTAGAGAAGGCAGACATCCTTGAATTATTCCTAATTTTAGGGGCTGTTTAGTCAGTTCAGGCTGTAACAAATACACCACAGGCTAGATGGCTTAAACAACAAACACATATTTCTCACAGTCCTAGAGGCTGGGAAGTTCAAGATCAAGGCACCAGCAGGGGTGGTATCTGGTGAGACCACTCTTCCTAGTTTGGAAATGGCCATCTTCCTTTTATATGCTCACACAACAGAGCAGAGAGAGAGATCCATGTCTCTTAATTCTTAATAAGCATTAATCCCATCATGAGAGCCTTACACTCACCACCTAATTTAACCCCAATTATTTTTCAAAGGCCTCAACCTCCTAATACCATCTTACTGGGGGTTAGAGTTTTAACATATGAATTTGGGGATAGAGCATGCAGTCCATAAGAGGGGCAAAACATTCTATCACTTAGCATTCATTATGTTAGGTAGATACTTATAGATGTTCTTTATCAGGTCAAAGAAGTTTTCTATTCCTAGTTTTTATCATGAATGGATACTGAATTTTGCCAAATGATTTTTCTGGAACTACTGATATGGATTTCTTCATAAATATGTTAAATTGTTTTATTCAATTCCTATATTCCTGTACTGATTTAAGTAATAATACCTCAAAGTCCCATAGATACTATAGTCAGAATTTTTGAAAATAAAAATGTCTTTATACCATAATGGCAACTCGACTGGGTAGAAAAACATTGGGATATTGTCAATTTCCTAAGGAAACCATTCTCTACACTCCTTGTATAGACATTCCTGACTATCTTACAGCACTTAATTTTGGCAAAGGCTAAAACCAGTCTGAGTTTTTCCACCTTTGTGGCTGGCTTTCTTTGATGCCAAATTCCTATAGAATTATTCATTATTTATATAGTCCAACATATTAACCATATTATATCTTGGGGTTGTCAGTTTTTATCAGGGTTTCTTGAGATAATTTTCAAATTCAGGACTCTTCTATTCAACAAAGTTTTATTCTTTACTAACTTGGAATACTTTGGGTGCTATTTAATTCATGAATGACAATTGTAATTATCTTTAATTTCTATTATCAGTCTTTCATATTCATACTCCATTAGCCAGGATTCCCCAGAAAAACAGAATAGGATGTGTGTATATATAGACATTTATTATAATTTATTATAATTAGATTTATTATAAGGAATTGGCTCACTTAATTATAGAGGCTGGCAAGTCCAAAATCTACAGAATGGGCCAGTAGGCTAGAAATCCAGGGACAGCTGATGCTACATTTCCAATCTGAAGGCAGTTAGCTGAATGATTCTGTGGGATGGTCCATCCTTTTGTCCTAGTCAGGACATCAACTGATTGGATGAGGTCCATCCAAATATGAAGGGCATTTCAACTGATTTAGATGTTAATCCTGTTCAAAAACACCCTCACAGAAACACCCACAAAACTTGACCAACTATCTGATCAATATATCCCAGTCAAGTTGACACATAAAATTCACCATTACACATTCTAGGTTTTTCTCTACCATTGTTTATATATAATAAACAATGCTTTCTATTCTCTTAAACCTGACTGTAATCTCACAGTGTCTATTCTCTTATTTGTTAGTCTTATTATCAATGTCTTTCATTTTTAAAATAGCTTTTTCTCTTACATTTACTTCCTGAGCACTTCCAAGGATCTTTTAAACAGACTATATAAAGGTAGGCTCTTAGCGTACTACATACCATATCTCTGGGGTCATGGTCATATTATCTGGGTTTGAATTTTAATGCTACATGTTACCAGAGAATTTCCTAGGAAAATAATTTAAACTCTATAAATCTGTATCCTAATCTGAAAAAGGGGGTAACAGTACCAACTTTTAGAATTGTTGAAAAAATTGGAAAGATAGGATATATGTAAAGCTCTTAAAACAATATGTGGCACCTATGAGGCAGTACATGAATATAAACTAGAAGTTTTTTCATTCACTTTGGATTTTGTGTTTTTCCACCTTACAATTTATACTTCTATTTCATATGCTCCATGTTTACTCCTTTCCGATTATTATTATTTTACAACATATGTAGTTCTTTCAAGTCAAACCATTCTTGAACAAAGGGTGGGGATTAGTGACTTTTATTACACTTTTGTTTTATTATAAGAAACAGCCAATTATCCAAGGATATTTGTTTCCTTCTCCAAGGGAAGAGATGTCTATGAGACACCTGTCCAGGCCCAACTCTTGGGGTTGGGATGCATTCACACTTCTCCCCTTACTCTTGACTAAATTCAAATAACCTAGTAGGGGACTTCTGAGCCAAAGCTAGGAAGGGAATCAACCAGAGAGTTTCATCCACTTTGGTATTTTCATGAGCAAGACATAAACCTGTTAAGCCACTGAGAGTTGGGAATTGTTTGTTTCAAAATCTAGTGACATTTGACCTAATAGTGATTCTCATGAAAAATACCGATTGAGGACAGCTGCTTACACAATTCTTCCATCTTTTCATCTGGTTGAAAGTTCATGATATTTGGCAACTACTGTTTGTAAATTTGGTTGTGATTGCTTTTGGTTACTATCTTCAATCAGGGTGAGATTAGGGTCTCTTTGTTTCTGCTTAATTATTTGTTTCATTTTGGGGGTAAGAACATGTCACATTAGGAGGAAAAGAAATAGTTTCAATCAAAAAATTTCACTTATGTAGTTCTGGGTTGGTACAGAATTACAGACTGGAAATTACTTTGCCTCACTTTAAGTAATTGTGGTATTGTCTTTCAAATTCCAGTATTGCTGCTAGGAAATTTCAGGCTATTCTGCATCTTGACTATATAAGAAACCCGATTTTTTAAATATCAGTACAGAAACTCACCTTAAATAATTCTGAGAATTTTTCTTGGATTATTTTGTGATTTATTCAACTCTTTATTTCCTCTCTTTATTCATACTGGGACTCCTATTGTATCACCCGAATTCTTATTTTATTTTAATTTCTTATCTTTCAAATTTCCCTGTCATTTTTCTTTATACTTTACTTTTTGTGTGATTTCTAAAATTTTATTTTGTGAACTTCCTATTGAGGTTTCTCTTTTTTTTTCATTTTTATTATCATAATTTTAAATTTCTAAGAACAATTACAGGCTGAATGTAATTTTTTAAATAGCACTCTATTCTTAAATTTATAGATGAAATATTTTCCCTTATTCCTCTGAGGATATTGCTATTTTGTTTTCTTCACCCTCTGTATTCTTTGATACCTCAAGCTTTAAAAATTTGTTTTTTCATGTCTCTATCTTCCATATTAAATTGTTTCATCATATGTCTAGGGCCCCTTCATATATTAGCAATTGAGTATTTAACAGTTTATTCCCACATCCCTATGACCATAAATGGAATTTACAGGATATTTTTTTCAGAGAAAGCAATGTGTCTGGGTTGTTGGCAGAGAAAACCCTGTCGATATGATTAGTTTTGATTCTTTTGGCTAGTTTAATTCCTTCCTGAAGAGGGGTCTTCCAATACAATTCTTAGAATGTGTAAGCCTGGTTCCCAATATCCAATGTGCCAAGTTTAATTTAAACACACCAGTTTCAGTATGATATTCCTCTTCCACCTGGAAATACAATAGAACATCTGTGTGTGGTGTCCCCATTTCAGAGACTCCCCAAAGAAAACAGCCTTCAATTATGTCAGTCTCCAACTGATTAGTACAGGAAGCCAAGGTTGCTAAATACTTATACAATTTATTTTCAACGAATTATCTTCTTGGGCCCACCTTTAAAATCACTTCCTAGGGCAACTGGACAGGCAATTCCAAAAACATTTGAATAGTACTTCAGTACATGTCAAGGTTCCAATAGCCTATCCGAATTACCCAGTTTAGAATTCAAATTTGGGGCACTAAATCAGCTATCTCCAATGTCCATTGTTATTACTCCTCTCCTGTTTTCTTTGTGTTTGTATGTTTATGCTGGTTTAAAACTTCCTTTTCATTTCAGTGGGTTTTTAAAAAGGGGCAGGGGGGTAAAGACATGTGTTTAATATTCTTTTAATAGATAAAACCTTTATAGTATATTGTTTGGTTTCTCTTCTACTTTTCAACTCTGGATTATAATGAAGGTATTTACCTTGTTTATAAGTGTATCTGTGTTTACTTTCATGAATGTTAAAATATGCTTAAAACAGAAACTTTTATTTATTTTTTTCTGTTGCTTTGACTGAAGATATTCACTTTCTTTTTTTGTGCTCATAAAAGCATTAATCATGTGAAAACATGTTTAACTAAACCTATAGATTTAAGTGTATCAAATTCAGGATGAAAAGCAATTGTCAAGTTACTTCATAAAAGATATAAAATTCCCAAATACATACAAATATTTATCTCCATTCCTGAAATGACATCCCTGGTTTCTTCTTAGGTGCTGAAATGTTTATCTCTATTTTACTTCATTATTACATTTTGTTTGTACCCAAACTTTCCATAATTACTTCCAATTACCTTTCCCCACAACATTAGAAAATATGGTGAGCAAATAATAATAGTAGTAGTGATTTTTACTGGGATTTTACTTGTCTATATACTATGCTAAGGAATTTCTATCTATAAATGTACTTAATCTTTGAAATAACTGTATGAGTTAGATATTATTTTTATTATCAGTTTTTTACAGATAAGGAATTTAAACATAGATTATGTTACTCACCAAAGTTTTTGTGGCTAAAATGGACAGACTTGTAATTCAAATCAAGGCAATGGAAGGTATATTATCTCTATCTTATCTTATCTAATCTCTGTCTTATTGCTGATTCACTGGAGGGGGTCTTTTTCCAAACTTATGTCCATCTCTTAGGGTCTTCCTCTGCCACAGAAGAGTATTCATGGAATCCTTTAAAATTTTTCAATTTACTTATGTGATAGTATTCTATTTCAGTGGCAAAAATTGTCTTCAATTGTACCCAGTGTTGTATTAAACATGCAGATGGGGGGCGCCTGGGTGGCTCAGTCGATTAAGCGGCGGACTTCGGCTCAGGTCATGATCTCGCGGTCCGTGAGTTCGAGCCCCGCGTCGGGCTCTGTGCTGACAGCTCAGAGCCTGGAGCCTGGAGCCTGTTTCAGATTCTGTGTCTCCCTCTCTCTGACCCTCCCCCGTTCATGCTCTGTCTCTCTCTGTCTCAAAAATAAATAAACATTAAAACAATAAAAAAAATTTTAAAAATTTAAAAAAAAAAACATGCAGATGGTTTCCAGAGCTGGCATAAAGTTGGGGGTCATCCCTATATATGATTATATTTTATAATTTTATGAGTTTCTAAAAGGGCAGTTTTATTAATCTGTATATGTACCAATATCTTTGACAAAATAAATACACTCAAATTAAAGCAACAATGAGATGGAGTTCATCATAAATTCAGTTTAAGTACCACTCATTACTATTTTGTTTTGCTTCTCTTTACATTTATTTTGAGAAACAAAGCGAGACAAAGCATGAGCGGGGGAGGGGCAGAGGGAGAAGGAGACACAGAATCTGAAACAGGCTCCAGGCTCTGAGGAAGCAGTCGGCACAGAGCCTGATGTGGGGCTCGAACCCACGAACTGAGATCATGACCTGAGCCAAAGTCAGACGCTCAACCAACTGAGCCACCCAGGCGTCCCTGCTTCTCTTTAATGTGATATTCAATCATGATGAGAATCTGTAGACAGGGATTCATATATATCCATATATATATATATATCCATATATATATATATACACACATGTATGTATAGGTAAAATAAATAAATAGATAGATAGATAGATAGATATCAAAAAGCCAGGTGACTGGGTGGCTCAGTCGGTTAAACATCCAACTCTTGATTTTAGCTCAGGTCATGATCTTACAGTTCCTTAGATTGAGCCCTGCATTGGGGTTGTGCTGACAACGCAAAGCCTGCTTGGGATTCTCTCTCTCCTCTATCTCTGCCCTTCCCTCCTGCTTGTGCATGAGCACTCTCTCTCAAAATAAATAAATAAACATTAAAAAAAATAAAAACACAAAATATGACATAATTTTGTAACATATTTAAGTACAAAAGGGTACACATCAAAATGATTGCAGTGGATTCCACAATTTCATTTACCTCTAGAAAATGGCATATAATCCATTCTTATTTTCCTTACATATGTGTTTATTTAATATTTTAATAGATGTTAACCAATATATTTAATTTAAAGTAATAATAAGTGTAATATAATTTAACGGTAAGTAAAAATGTGCATTATCCTTTTAACAACAAAAAGGAAATTTACTCCACTTTGAAATTTCCTTTTTGCTATTAAAAGATAATGCGCATTTTAAATTTCCTGTTTGCTATTAAAAGGATAATGCATATTTTTTACTTATCATTAAATCATGTTACATTTAAGAGGCACATGCACCCCAATGTTTATAGCAGTGCTATCAACAATAGCCAACTAATGGAAAAAGTTCAAATGCCCTTCAACTGATGGTTGGATAAAGTTGTGGTGTATATATACAATCGAATACTAGTGAGTGATCAAAAAGAAGGAAATCTTGCCATTTGCAACAACGTGGATGGAAGTAGAGTGAGTGTACCATGCTAAGCAAAATATGTCAGTCAGAGAAAGACAAATATCATATGATTTCACTCATATGTGGAATTTAAGAAACACAACAGTTGAACATAGGGGAAGGAAATGAAAAATAAGATAAAAACAGAGAGGGAGGCAAACCATAAGAAACTCTTAAAAACAGAAAACAAACTGAGGGTTGCTGGCGGGGTGTTGGGTAGGGGGATGGGCTAAATGGGTGATGGACATTAAGGAGGGCACTTGTTGGGATGAGCACTGGGTGTTATATATAAGTGATGGACCACTGGCTTCTACCCCTGAAACCAATACTACACTATATGTTAATTAACTAGAATTTAAATAAATTTTTTAAAAATCTATATACTTATAGATCTACATTTATAATTAGATATATTAAAAGAATTGGAACAAATACTCCAATACTCCAAAAGCACTATCTCTCTATAGACAATGAGATTTAGGACAATTTCTTGCCACTTTTCCACTTTTAAATTTTCTATCAAAATAACACTTTGCTACAAAGAAAAAATGTATTGGCAAGGAAAATTCTGAGAAAGAAATAATCAGCAAATTTGTGTAACATTATATTAGTAGAATGTTAATTCAATAACAATGCAAATATGTATATATGCATCAATATACTTGCAATTAGGAAAATGTGAGAATTTTTATTGTTTAATTATGTTTAAATCTATTACATTTTCTATATATCATATGTCTAAACATAAAAATATATTTAAAATTATTTTTAACGTTTATTCATTTTTTTTTTTAGAGACAGAGAGTGAGCAGGGGAGGGGCAGAGAGAGGGGGAGACACAATCTGAAGCAGGCTCCAGGCTCTGAGCTGGCAGCATAGAGCCTAATGCGGGGCTCGAACTCATGGATGGTGAGTTCATGACCTGAGCCAAAGTCTGACACCCAGCCAACTGAGCTACCCAGGCACCCCAAAAATATATTTAAAATAAATATCTTACAATTGAAAATTTTAATATAATCAATATCAGTTTAAATCTGCTTTCCAAATGTAACACATTCCAATGTGAATAAATTTATCAAAGATAACACAAGTGAAGATCACAATTAAGTGGTTACTTACTTCTGATTTCACAAGTATCCGGTAGGACTGATCTACCACTTGGGTCATGGGATAATTTTCTTGTAAGGGCAAAAACTCAATTTTATTATTCTTTATTTGATAAAGCATATGCTCATATGCAGCTGCAGATTCCAATGGTTCAATGCCATAACTGACGTTGTCCAACTGCAATAATCCCCTAAATATTTAAACACATAAAAAAGAAATAAAAAGATAATTAATATAGAGTACCCACTGAGAAATGTAAATCACCATTAAATAAAAAATTTTATAGAAATTTAACAGTGGTGCTTATGGTCTAATATCTAAGAATCATCTCTTTGTACTTTGATAAACTTTCAAACACAATTTTATAGCTTCTCTCTATTATGCCATTTGGAGTCACTGTGGTTCTAGTGTGACTAAGAAATTTGAATATTCTTCAAACTAGTTAGTGGAAGCTATTTCTGCATAAGTATTATCACTGCATGCCTGGGACAGTGATTAAAAAAGAGAAGGAGGAAAAGAAAGTATATGGGAAGAAACACAATCAAAGTCTCTGTTTTCTTTGTCTTCATTCTATCCTTCAAGATGTTTCTGAAAATTAAAAGATCACACAAGATTTTGGGGACGCCTGGGTGGCTCAGTCAGTTAACCGTCCAACTTCAGCTGAAGTCATGATCTTGCAGTTCACGGGTTCAAGCCCCACTTCAGGCTCTGTGCTGACAGCTCTGAGCCTGGAGCCTGCTTCAGATTCTCTCTCTCTCTCTCTCTCTCTCTCTCTGTCTGCCCCTCCCCCATTCACGCTCTGTCTCTATCTTTGTCTCTGTCTCTCAAAAATAAATAAACTTAAAAAAAATTTTTTTAAGACCACACAAGATTTTCAATCATGTTCATCTCTAAAAAATGCCATTACCTGAGTCCAGAACAAGTGCTAAGTGTCACAACTGATTTTGGAACCTCTGCGGCGTATCCTTGATAAAGGCAATGGCCCTAAAGAGGAGTATATGAAGATACATTCATGAATAATTGGTTTTTTTTTAAGTTTTTATTTAAATTCAGTTAGTTAACACACAGTGTAATATTAGATTCAGGTGCACAACACAGTGATTCAATACTTCTATACAACATCCAGCGCTCATCACAACAAGTGCATGAATGATTTGTAAATAAAGTTTTTGGTTTATCCTTACTTCCTAAACATCATCAAACATTCAGATGTAGCCATTACCATATTATCCACCAGATATTGCATTACTTGCAATCTCTTCCTCTTAACTCTTTTTGATTAAGAATAATCATGACTCTTATCCTTTATCCTCTTATCCAGATAACCTTTGCTATAATTCTAATTCTTTTTCAACTTCCTTTACTGCATCTTTTCTTTCTAAGCCACATTTCTTGAATGTATAGTTTATAACTACTAACTTTATGTATCTCACAGTAGTAATTTGACTTCAAATCTGAACATTTCACTTATTTTTTAAGTTACCCAAAAGTATCTTAAATGATATTTCTTTTTTTTTTTATTTCTCTGTAATATCTCACCATGTTTATCATCTTATTCCAACCCCTCCTCTCCATGGACTTTCACAGCATTAGTCTTCCCAGGTTCTCCCCTAATACTCTCTTTCAGTGAATATTCCCATCTCTCCCCTTAAAATTCTAGTGATTCTACAGTCAGTCTGTTCCTTTGCTAATGCTATGCTATTATGATTCACATTCTTTCCTATGAATTTGTTTATATGTTGTTATTATACATTACTAGCTGCCATACATATTATTTCCATTCGTTCCAGATAGGAACTTTCCTCACTGAGAGGCAGTGGCACAGGTAATACCTCTTACCACCAAAGGCTGCAATAGCAGAGGTCCAGTAGAGCTAGAAGAACAAAGCACAACAGAATAACTTTAAAACCTACAAGAAAGCTAAATTATCATTCAAACAACACACTCTAAATCTAAACTTAAACTGGGTGACTGCCTTCAAAAAAAGAAGACTTAAATATCAAGGACACAAGCGAAAATCACCCACTATATCAAGAACTGAAAAAAAAAAAAAAAGAGAGAGAGAGAGAGAGAGAGAGAGAGAAAGCAACCAACTGATGCCAATATTGATATGAGACACATGTTGGAACTAGCAGATAAGATTTTAAACCAGCCATGGAGAACTGCTTCAGTGAACAATTACAAATTATCTTGAAAGAAATGACAGAATAGAAATAAAAGCCACAAAGAAAGCAAATAAAGTATTAGGATAGGCTCAAAAGTAAAGTGGAGATGACAAGGGTTAGAATCCCTGAACTTGAGGACAGATCAGTGGAATTTATCCAATATATGAAACAGAAAAATGAGCTAAGAAAATCCTAGAGCCTCAAATAAGCTGTGGAACAATACCAGATCTAAAATATATATCAGAATCCAAGAAAGAAAACAGAAAGAAAGTGGAGTTGAAAAGTACTCAGAGAAATAAAGGCTGAAATTCTGGTCAGGAAGATAGAGTAGGAAGCCCTGGACCCCCTACCATAGAATAAATACACCAATTTAGCAGTAATACATGGACAAATTCTCTTTATGATTAATCAAAAACTAATTGAAAGGCTTCTGCACCACTCTAGGAGAATGCAAAATCAGACTCATTAAAGCCAGTATGGAGATTTGGTATACCTTACACCAGGGACACTGTCCAGGGCACTGCCATATGATCACAAAGAGACCCTTCGGCTCCCAGCTTGACCAGGGAAGGAAAGGGATTTTTCACATGTCAAGTGCCCCAATTTTTCTGAAGGGGCTACCAAAAGAACTGTGTCACCAGTCTTGGAGCCCTGATGAGTTCAGCACAGCTAGCAACCCAGGCAAAAATAAAGGTGGTGACTTGGACTAGTTACACATAATTGATCTGCAATACCCACACTCAGCACAGAGTAAGTTAATGCAAATTCTAGCTTTCTGCTTTTCACTAGAGAAGGAAAAAGTTTATCCATGCATGCAGTGCCCCACTCCACCAAAACTGCTCATAGAAATCTCATCTGTCTCACCAATCCTGGAGCAGATAGACCTGGTACAATCTAGTTGCCTCTACAATCTAGAGACCAGAGACAGCAGTTTGGAATGGTAGATACCTTTGATCCTCCTTCCTACCCTGCACAGAGACAGCAGGACAAAAACAGGTGCCTGTTTCTACCTGAAGAAAGAAAAAGTTAGTAGAGGCCCCCAAAATCAATGGCAAGGCTGATTTGGGGAGTCCGCAACTGCATAAGGCCAGTTGGTGAAGACTGGGAGAGGTGACTGCTTTGACTATGAGCCAACAACCCAAACAGTGAGTCAAGTAAAATGAAGAATCAGGAAAAAAATGTTTCAAACAAGGAACAAGATAAATCTCCAGAAATTGACCCTATTGAAATGAACTTAAATGATTAACATTAAAGAGAAGTTAAAAAGAACTCTCAGACACAAACTTCCAGCTACAAAATACTAAGCAATGGGGATATAATGTACAGTACAGTGACTGCAGTTAATTATTCTATATTATACTATATTGTCTATTTGAAAGTTGCTAAGAGAGTATATCTTAAAACCCAGTAACTGTATGGTGATGGATGTTAACTAGAATAACTGTGGTAATGATTTGACAACATATACAAATACTGAATCATGTTGAACATCTGAACCTGATATAATGTTAATGCCAATTATACCTCAATAAAAAAATAACTCTCATAAAGATACACACTGAGGTCAAGAGAACAATGCATGAACAAAGTAAGATTTTTTTTTCTTTTTGTTTTTAATATAATTTATTGTCAAATTGGCTAACATACAGTGTGTAAAGTGTGCTCTTGGCTTTTTGGGGTAGACTCCCGTGGTTCATCACTTACATCCAGCACCCAGTGCTCATCCCAACAAGTGCCCTCCTCAATGCCCATCACCCAGTTTCCCCTCTCCCCCACCCCCCAATTAGCCCTCAACCTGTTCTCAGTATTTAAGAGTCTCTTATGGTTTGTAACTATTTTCCCCTTCTCTTCCCCCATGGTCCTCTGTTAAGTTTCTCAAGATCCACATTATGAGGTAAAACATGATATCTGTCCTTCTCTGACTGACTTATTTCACTCAGCATAATACCTTCCAACTCCATCCACATTGCTGCAAATGGCAGGATTTCATTCTTTCTCATTGCCAAGTAGTATTCCATTGTACATATGAACCACATCTTCTTTATCTATTCATCAGTTGATGGACATTTAGGCTCTTTCCATAATTTGGCTATTGTTGAAAGTGCTGCTATAAACATTAGGGTACATGTGCCTCTATGAATCAACACTCCTGTATCCCTTGCATAAATTCCTAGTAGTGCTATTCCTGGATCATAGGGCAGTTATATTTTTAATTTTTTGAGGAACCTCCTCACTGTTTTCCAGTGCAGCTTCACCAGTTTACATTCCCACCAACAGTGCGAGAGGGAACTCTCTCCACTGTTCCAGTTTCTCCACATCCTCGCCAGCATCTGTTGTTTCCTGAGTTGTTCATTTTAGCCACTCTTCCCGGTGTGAGGTGGTATCTCAGTGTGGTTTTGATTTGTATTTCCCTGATAATGAGTGACAAACAAATTAATAATTTAAAAAAGAGATAGGAAAATTCACTAGAAAGTTTCAACAGCAGACTAGATCAAGCATAAGAAAAATATCAACTTAAAGACAGGTCTGAGTAGCAAACAGACTAACTTACTGGGGTATTATCAAAGCCCAACTGACCTGGGGAAGAGAAATACCCAACTCCAGCCCACTTGGGCCATTCTGCCCCACCTAAGGAGGAAGAAAAAGAAAAACTGAGAAAGATTTGTGATGTGCATATTCCAGAGGCACAGGCCAAGTAAAACACTGAAAGTTAATCATATGACTAAAGAACACTTCTCTCCTCACAGCTGACCACTACATTACTGAAGGCATATTTATAGCAGTTCCTTTCACCTGCTACATCATGTCCAGCTATTGAGAAAAAATACCAAAGGCAAAAACACAATTTGAAAAGACAGAGCAAGTATCAGAAACAGACATGCCAGGAATGTTAGAATGATATTTATTATTATACTAAATGCTCTAATGGATAAACTAGACACTGTGTAAAAATAGATGGCCAATGTAATCAGAAAGATAGAAATCCTCAGAAAGCACCAAAAATAAATGCTAGAGATGAAAAAACACCATAACAGAAATGAAGTGTACCTTTAATGGCTCACTGGTAGTTGAGAAGTGACTGAGGAAAGAATCTCTGCACTTGAGGATATATCAACAAAACTTTAAAATCTGAAAAGAAAAAAAAAGACTAAAACAGAAGAATATATTCAAAGACTACAGTACAACCACAAAAGTTGTAACATACACATGATGGGAATACCAGAAAGAGAAGAAAAAGAGAAAGGAGCAGAAGATATATTTGAACAATAATAACTGACAATTTCCCCAAATTAATGTCAGACACCAAATCACAGATCCAAAAAGCTCACAGAATTCCACACAGAATTAAAACAAACAAACAAACAAATAAAACCCACTACACCTTGGAACATCATTTTCAAACTACAGAAAATCAAATATAAAGAAAAAGTCCTAAAAGAAGCCAGAGGGAAAAGACTTCTAACTATAGAAGAACAATAATAAGAATTACATAAGATTTCTCTTCATAAAGCATGCACACAAGAAAAGATTAAAGCAAAATATTTAAAGCAATGAGAGAAAAAACACCCTGCCAAGGATTCTATATCTTGCAAAATTATCCTTCAAAAAGAAAGAAGTAAAGAATTTATGAGACAAACAAAAATTGAGGGAATTTATTGCCAGCAGACTTGTTTTCAAGAAATATTTTGAAAAAATCCTATATATAAAAGGAAAATGATATAGGTCAGAAACCTAAATCTACATAAAGGCAGACTGCCGATAAGGGAATATGATAGTAAAATAAAAACTTTTTTCTTATCCTTAACTGATATAAAAATTGTTCAAATAATAGCAACAATGTATTTAACTACATATGTTTATATGGACACCTTATATATCATATATACATTTTATATTCATATTTCATATATATATAATATGCTTATATATAAGTAAAGTGAATGAAAGCAATGATACAAGGGATGGGAGGAAAGAACTAGGGTTATTTTTTATTATAAGGGACTCACACTACTTGTGATATGATACAGTATAATTTGAAAGTGGACACAGTTGAACTCAGCAACATCATCAATCAACTGGATATAACTGACATCTATAGACTACTTCATCCAAAAATAGCAGAATACACATTTTTATCAAGTTCATATGGAACACTCACCAAGACAGACATTCTGAGCCATAAAAAGCACACTAGCAACTTAAAAGAATAGAAATAATACAATGTCTGCTATTAGACCACAATGGAATTACAAGTCAATAACAAGAAGATAGCTGGAAAATCCCAAACACATGCTTCCCGTGATGTTTGAGTGGCTCAGTTGTTAAGCGTCCAACTCTTGCTTTTGACTCAGGTCATGATCTCTCTGTTCGTGAGTTTGAACTCCCATACTGTCAGCACAGAGCCTGCTTGGGATTCTCTCCATCTGTCTGTCTGTCTCGCTCCCTTTCTCTCTGCTCCTCCCTCCCCAGCTCATGCATGTGTGCTATCAAAATAAAAGAAAATTTTAAAAAACTTCATGCTTCTAAAGGACACACGGCTCAAAAAAGAAATGTCAAAAGAAAATTTTTTTAACTAAATAGAAATAAAACACAGCTTTTCAAATTTATGGGAAGCAGCAAAAATAGTGTTTAGGGGGAAATCTATAGCATTTAATGCATATATTTAAAAAGAAGAAAGATCTAAAATCAACAATCTAAGTTTCCCCCTTAAGTAACTAAAAAAAGAAGAGCAAATTGAATCCAAAGTAAACTAAAAAAAAGGAAATTATAAGATACTGAAAACAGGAAATCAACACAGAAAATGAATAAAACCACAAGCTGGTTCTTTGAAAATATCAATAAAATCAATAAGCCTCTAGCCACACAGTCTAACTTAAATGAGAGAAAATAATTACTAATATCAAAATTAAAAAGGCAGCATAACTATGGATCCCATAAGTACTAAAAAGATAATATAGGAATATGATGAGCAACTCCTCACCCACAAATTTGAAAATGTAGCTGAAATGGACCAACTCCTTGAAGAACACAATTCGTCAACCCTCACACAAGATGAAATAGACAATCTGAATGGGTCTGTATTTATTAATCAAATATAAAATTAATAATCTTCCAAAACAGAATGCACAAGGACCAGATGGGTTCATTGTTGAACTCCTCCAAACATTTAAGGAAGAAATTATACCAATTCTCTACAAATTCTTTCAGAGTATAGAAGCAGAGGGAATACTTTCTCACTCATTCTGTGGGGACAGTATTATCCTAATACCAGTCAAAAATATTAAAAGAAAACTTCAGACCAATGTCTCTCATGAACATATATGAAAAAATCCTTAGCAACATATTAGCAAATCAAGTCCAACAATTAATAAAAATAATTATAAATCATCAACAACTTGGATTTGTCTAAAGTATGCAAAGCTGGTTCAACATTCAAAAATGAAGTAATGTAAGGTAAGCAATTACAGAAACAGGTTAAAAAAGAAAAATCAGTAATGTTTCACAGGACAAAATCAACATGTAAAAATCACTTGATTCTATACACTAACAAATTTAAAACTAATAAACTTGCTTTAAAAGCAAACCCATTTATAATAGCACCCAAAAGAATAAAAAAGGAATAAGTTTAATAAAGGAAGATCTATACCCTATAAACTATAATACAGTGATGAAAGAAACTGATGAAGATGCAATAGTAAGATATCCTGCATTCATGAACTTAAAAAAAAATATTATTAAATGTCCATACTACCTAAAGCAATCTACAAATCAACACAATCCCTAATTCACTGGAATTCTTCACAGAACCAGAAAAAAAAAAAACTAAAATTTTTATGGAGCCACAAAAGAATCCAAATAGCCAAAGCAATCTGGAGAAAGCTGAGGAATCACAATTCCTGATTTCAAACTCTATGGCAAATCTACCGTAATCAGAAAATTATGATATTGGCTTAAAAAAACAACAGATAGAAGAACAGAACAGAATTAAGAGCCTAGATATATACCCACACATAGAACATCAACTAATCTTTCACAAGGGTACCAAAAACACACAATGGGGAAAGGATAGTCTCTTTAATAAATGGTGAAAAAAACTAAATATCCAAATGCAAAACAATTATATTGGACCCCTACCTTACACCACTTACAAAAATTAACTTGAAATGGATTAAAGACTTAAAGATATAAAGCCATAAAACTAGAAGAAACACAGGAAAACCTCCTTGATGTTGGTCTTGGCAATCAGTTTTTGGCTTTGACATGAAAATCACAGGAAAGAAAAGCAAAAAGTTTTAAATGGAACTGCATCAAACTAAAAAGTTTCTGCACAGCAAAGGAAATACTCAACAAAATGAAAAGGCAATATATGTATTGGGAGAAAATATTTGCAAACCACATATCTGTAAGAGGTTAACCAAAATATATGAGGTATTTCTATAACTCAACAGCAGAAAAACAAATAATCCAATAATAAATGAGCAAAAGACATGAAAAGATGTTTCTCCAAAGAAGATATACAACAGATATATAAAAAGGTGCTCAACATCACTAATCATGAGGAAATGCAAATCAAAACAATGAGATATCACTTCTTACCCAACAGGGTGGCTTTTTATCAAAAAGACAAGAGATAACAAGTGTTGGCAAGGATGTGGAGAAAAGGGAACCATTGTATGTGGTCAGTAAGAATGTAAATGAGTATGGTCATAATGGAAAATAATATGGAGATTGCTCAAAAAATTAAAAACAAAACTGAACTATGATTCAGCAATCTCACTTCTAGATATACATCCAAAAGGAAGGAAATCAATTTCTCAAAGAGATATCTCCATTCATATGTTCATTGCAGGAATATTCACAATACCCATTATATGGAAACAACCGAAGTTTTCAAGGATGGATGAATGGGCATAGAAAATGTGTTATGTATGTGTGTGAATATCATTCACCCATGAGAGAGAAGGAAATTCTGCCACTTACAACAACATGGATGAACCTAGAGGACATTGTACAAAATGAAATCAACCTGAGAAATACAAATACAGTAAGATCTCACTTAGGTGTGAAATCTAAAAACAAAAAGTTGAACTCATTAAAACAGAGTAGAATGCTGGTTACCAGGTGGTGGGGGTTGGGAGAAATGGAGAGATGCTAGTCAAAAGGTATAAGCCTTGGAGCGCCTGGGTTGATTAAGCCTCCGATGTCAGCTCAGGTCATGATCTCACGGTTTGTGGGTTTGAGCCCCACATCCAGCTCTATGCTAACAGCTTGGAGCCTGGAGCCTGCTTCATATGCTGTGTCTCCCTCTCTCTCTGCCCCTCCCCACCCCGTGCTCTCTCTCTCAAAATAAATATTTTTAAAAAAGGTATAAGCCTTAAGTTATAAGATGATTAAGCTCTGGGGATCCAATGTATAGCATGGTGACTGTATTTAAAAATAATGTGTTATACCCCTCCCCCACTCATGCACTATCTCTCTCCCTCTCAAAAAATAAATTAATTAATTAATAATAATAATAACATGTTCTAAACTTGAAATTTGCTGAGAGTAAACCTTAAGTGTTCTCACCACCCTCCCCCCACACAAAATTATATATACAAAGTTATATATATAAAGTTATATACATATAGATTTATATATATAAAGTTATGTATATATAGTTATATGTAGAGAGATTTATATATATAAAGTTATATATATAGAAAAGGCTGAGTGCTGTATTAATATTATGGTAGAGGGTAAATTACTTTTAATTCTAGTATAAAAGTTAAAAGAGAAAAATATTAAAAATAACTATCACTAAAAAACATGTTAAAAGGTCCCCTAAAGAATGTCAAAAAGAAATTCCAAAAAACGAAGGTGATAATATCACATGAAGGCTTGGAGCATCATAAAGAATTGGGTGGGGTGGGGGGGAGATGGATTAATATAGTGGTAAATATAATGGGCAATCTCTTCATTCATGAGTTTCTTAAATCTTATTTGGTTGTTGAGACAAAAATCATACAATATTATCTGATACTTAACGTATGTAAAGGAACATTTAATCAATTGTATTTTAAAAGTGCAGAGAATAAATGAACCCAAACAGTAACAGTTTCAATATTTTACTGAAATAGTATAAAGTCCATAATAGTAGGAAATACTTTAAAAAGAAATATTTTAAAACACTGTAAATAAATCATAATGTAATCTACAAAATGTCCAAATACCCAGATGAAGGCAAGAAGAGACAAAGGAATTAGTAACATAGAAAAAAAACAAAAACAAAAACAAAAAAGAAACACCTGGGTTATGGCAAACAAAAACCCTAAGACATCAATAATTAATTTATGTATAAATAGTCTAAAAATAGTAAACAAAATACAGAGTACACAGGAGAAAAAAGAAACACACTGTGACCCAACTAAATACTCTTAAGAATCTCATTTCAAATATAACAGAGTTAGACTGAAATGAAAATAATGGAAAAATATATGTGACATGAGTATTCATAAAAATAAACCAAAGTGGCTCTATTAATACCAGATAAAGTGGACTTAGTAGCAAAGAAATCTACTTGGGACAAAGAGAGTCATTGCATAATCATAAAAGCATCAATCCATCAAGAAGACATGGCAAACCTGAGGTGGCAAAGTGGCCACACTGTGGAAGGTAGGAGCTGTGGGGAGTTGATTTGGGGGAGAAAAGAACTGCAGGTGCTGCGAAGGGAAGGAGCCCTGATCAGGGAGGGAGGAACAAGACAGAAAGAGTGAAAGCATGTGCAGGAGACTGCAGAAGAAAAACTATTCCCCAAAACCACTGACTGGGAAAAGAGGGGCTGACCACCCACTGCAAGTTTGCATAAGTAATGGAGCACAAATCTGAAGCTTTGGAGGTCTGTGCCATCACCAGGGTAGTGCATGGAGGATTTGATGGTGCTCTAGTAAGGAAGGAGAGGAGAGACCTGAGAGCAGGCAGCCTGGCCCCTGGATCACCTGGAGAAACACAGTTCCCCTACTTGGAGTGCACATGGGAGTGGTGACATGGCCTCTCCAGGGACAAAAGACCCAGCCAGGTGCCATTGAGCTGCCCCATTCTCAAGCATAGGAACAGATGCACTGGCTGAGGGCAGCAAATCTCAGTGCCAGGTTTTGGCTGCACAACACCATAAATTCTAAACCACTGCACAGTTGTAAAACCAATTTCCAGGACAAACCAGCAAAGGGCAAAAGTGCAGTGAGACCCTCCCAGAGAGGGTCAGCACAGGTCCTCACAGGGTGGATCTCTAATATTTGGAGTTGTGAAATCCAGCTGCACACCTGAGATAAAATACAGGAGTACTGTACCACCTGGCAGGCAGACAGTTCAGACACAGGCAGAGTGAAGGCAGGGATCTGGCAGAAGCCAGGGACACAAGAGGGATAATTGTTGGCTCTTCTGTGAGGGCTTCCTGAAGAGTGGTGGGCACAAATTTCCTGCTTGAGGTAGGAAAGAACAGGACAATGCTATTTTCCTCCATGCCCATCAACACTGACCAACTTCAATGAGCAAAACAGTGCCACAGTGTAGGCTAGAACCACTTACACCAAGCCCCACCCCGCTGCACCCTGCAGGTGTATCTCCAGTAGGGCAAGTTCACCTGAGAATCTGTGCGGCAGGCTTCACCCTCATAAAACACAACACAAACCACTCGCACATACTAATTCTACCATTCATAGGGTGCTGCAAAGCTTCAGCTCTAAGGGAAATAGGATCTAGCTTCCCTTTGTGTGTGTTTTGTTTTTTTGGGTTTTTTGGTTTTTTGTTTTTTTTTTTTTGTTGTTGTTTGTTTTTGGACCACTTTTTACCGTAGCCATTTCTCTCAGGAGCAAAAATTTAAAAAAAAAGATTTTCCTAATAATCACACAAAAAACTAGTTGCACAGACAAAATGACAGATGAAGGAATTCATCCCCAAAGAAAGAACAGAAAGAAGTCATGGCTAATGATTTAATCAACACAGATACAAGTAAGATGTCTGAAACAGAATTTAAAAACAACAATCATAAGGATACTAACTGGGCTTGAGAAAAGCATAGAAGACAACAGAGAATTCCTTCCTGCAAAGATAAAAGAACTAAAAACTAGTTGAGAAGAAATTTAAAAAAAATGCTATAACCGAGATGCAAGACCAAGTGGATGCAATGACAACAAGGATGGAGGAAGCAGAGGAACAAATCAGTGGTACTGAAGATAAAATTATGGAAAATAATGAAGCTGAAAAAAGAGGGAAAGAAAGGTATTGGATCATGAATGTAGACTTAGGGAACTCAGTGGCTTCTTAAAGCACATTAATATTCACCTCAAAGGAGTCCCAGAAGAAGAAGAGAAAGTAAAAGGAAGAGAAGGCTTATTTGAGCAAAGTATAGCTAAAATTTCCCTAATCTGGGGAAGGTAAGAGACATCGAAATCCTAGAAGCACAAATAATTCCCATTCAACAAAAGCCAGCCATCACTAAGACATATCATAGTCAAATTAACAAAATACACACACAGGAAACAAATCCTGAAAGCAACAAGGGAAAAAAGTCCTTAACCTACAATGGAAGACAGAACAGGTTCACAGATCTGTCCACAGAAACGTGGCAGGACAGAAGAGAATGACATGATATATTCAACATGCTGAATAGCAAAATATGCAGAAAGAATGCTTTATCAAGCAAGGCTGTCATTCAGAAGAGGAAAGATAAAGAGTTTCCAGACAAATAAAAATTAAAGGAGTTAGTGACTACTAACTAGCCCTACAAGAAATTTTAAGGGAAAGAAAGACCAAAATCAACAAAGACCAGAAAAAAAACAGAGACCATCACCAGAAACACCAACTTTAGAGGTAACACAATGGCACTAAATTCATCTTTCAATAATCACTCTGAATGTAATTGGACTAAATGCTCCAAACGAAAGACAAGGGGCATAAGAATGAATTAAAGAAAAGAAGACACATCTATATGGTGCCTACAAGAGACTCATTTTAGACCTAAAGAGATCTGCAGATTGAAAGTGAGGGGATGGAGAACAATCTATCATGCTAATAGGTGTGAAAAGAAAGTTGGAGTAGTGATACTTATATCAGACAAACTAGATTTTATAACAAACACGGTAAGAGGAGATGAAGAAGGGCCCTATATCAACAAAAGGAGTGTATTCCCCAAGAAGATTTAACAATGTAAATATTTATGCCCCCAACTTGTAGGAACCTAAATGTAAAAATCAACTAATAATAAACATTAAAAAATTCATTGATAATAATACAATAACAGTAAGGGACTTTAACAGCCCACTTCCCTCAATGGATAGATCATATAAGCAGAAAAATTAACAAGGAAACAATGGCTTTCAATGACACTCTAGACCAGATGGACTAAACAGGCATCCAGGATATCTCATCTTAAAGCAACAGTATACAATGTCTTCTCAAGTACACATGGAACATTCTCCAGAATAGATTACATATGGGGTCACAAATCAGGCCTCAACAAGTACAAAAAGATGGACATTGTCCCATGCATATTTTCAGACCACAACACTATGAAACTTGAAGTCAACCACAAGAAAAAATGTGGAAAGACCACAAATACATGGAGATTAAAGAACAACCTATTAAGAACCAATGGGTTAACCAGGAAACTAAAGAAGACATTTAAAAAATACATGGAAGCATGTGAAATGAAAACATGATGGTCCAAACCTTTGGGATGCAACTAAGCATTCCTGAGAGGGAAGTATATTGCAATACTTCAAGGAGCAAGAAAAGTCTCAAATACACAACCTATCCTTACACCTGAAGGACCTAGAAAAGCAACAGCAAATAAAGCCTAATGCCTGTAGAAGAGGGGAAATAATAAAGATTAGAGCAGAAATAAACAATATATAAATACACAAACAAAAAAGAGCAGAACATATCAATAAAACTAAGAGCTGGTTCTTTGAAAGAATTAGTAATATTGATAACCCCCTAGCCAGACTTATCAAAAAGAAAAGACAAAGGATCTAAATAAACAAAATCGTTAATTAAAGAGAAGAGCTCACAATCAACACCACAGAAATACAAACAGTTATATGGGAATATTATGAAAAATTATATGCAAAAAAAAAAAACCTGGGGAATCTTAAAGAAATAGATGAACTACTAGAAAAATACAAATTACCAAAACTGAAACAGGAAGAAATAGAAAATTTGAACAGACCCATAACCAGTAAATAAATTAAATCAGCAACCAAAAATCCCCAAAAGTCCAGGGCCAGATGGCTTCCCAGGGGAATTCAACCAAACATTTAAAGAAGAGTTAATACCTATTCTTTTCAAATTGTTCCAAAAAATAGAAATGGAAAGAAAACTTCCAGACTCATTCAATTAGGCCAGCATTACCTTGATTCCAAAACCAAAGTCCTCACTAAAACCAAAAATTATGGGCCAAAATTCCTGATAAACATGGATGCAAAAATTCTCAACAAGATATTAGCAAATCAAATCCAATAGTACATGAGAAGAATTATTCACCATAATCAAGTGGGATTTAGTCCATGGTTCAATATTTGCAAATCAATCAAGGTGATACACCACATTAATAAAAGAAAGAATAAGATCCATACGATCTTCTGAATAAATGCAGAAAAAGAATTTGATAAAAATACCACTTCCATTCTTGATAAAAAGCCTCAACAAAGTAGGTACAGACAAAACATACCTCAACACCATAAAAGCCAAATACAAAAGGCCACAGCTAATATCATCATCAACGGGGAACTCTGAGAGCTTTTCCTCTAAGGTCAGGAACAAGACAGGGATGTCCACTCTCACCATTTCTATTTAACATAGGACTGGAAGTCTTAGCCTCAGCAATCAGACCAGAAAAAGAAATAAAAGGCATACAATTCTGCAAGGAATAAGTCAAACTTTCACTATTTGCAGATGACATGATACTCTGCAGAAAACATGAAAGACTCCACCAAAAAATTGCTAAAACCAATACATGAATACAGCAAAGTTGCAGGCTACAAAATCAATATACAGAAATTGGTTTCAATTCTATACACCAATAATGAAGCAGCAGAAAGAGAAATCAAGGAATCAATCTCATTTACAATTGCACCAAAAACCATAAGATACCTAGGAATAAATCTAACTAAAGAGGTAAAAGATCTGTACTCTGAAAACTATAGCACACTTATGAAACAAAGTGAAGAGGGCACATAAATGGGGGAAAAAAATCCATCTTCATGGATTAGAAGAACAAACATTGCTAAAATGTCTATACTACCCAAAGCAATCTACACATTTAATGCAATCCCTATCAAAATACCATCAGCATTTTCACAGACCAAAAACAAACAATACTAAAATTTGTACGTAATCATAAAAGACCTCGAATAGCCAAAGCAATACTTAAAAAGAAAAGCAAAACAGGGGGCATAATGATTCTGGGCTTCAAGCTTTATTACAAAGCTGCAGTCATCAAGACAGTATGGTATTGCCACAAATGCAGACACATAGATCAATGGAACAGAATAGAAAACCCAGAAATGGATCCACAGCTATATGGTCAACTCATCTTCAACAAAGCAGCAAAGAATATCCAATGGAAAAAATACAGCCTCTTCAACAAATGGTGTTGGGAAAACCAGACAGAAACAAGCAGAAGAATGAAACTGGACCATGCACAAAAATAAATTCAAAATGGATGAAAGACCTAAATGTAAGACAGGAAACCATCAAAATCCTAGAGAACACAGGCAACAACCTCTCTGACATTGGCCGTAGCAACTTCTTACTAGACACATCTCCTGAGGCAAAGGAAACAAGAGAAAAAATGAACTATTGAGTCTTCATCAAGATAAAAAGTTTCTGCAGATAGAAGGAAACAATCAATGAAGATGAAAGGCAAGAGAAGATATTTGCAAATAACATATCTGATGAAAGGTTAATATCCAAAATCTGTAAGGAATATATCAAACTCAACACCCAAAAAACAAATAATCAAGTTAAGAAATGGGCAGAAGACCTGAATAGATGTTTTTCCAAAGAAGACATCTAGCTAACAGAAACACGAGAAGATGCTAAACATCACTCATCATCAGCGAAATACAAATCAAAAGCACAATGAAATACTACTTCACACCTGTCAGAATGGCTAAAACTAACAACACAGGAAACAACAGATGTTGGTGAGGATGCTGAGAGGTGAGAACCCTCTTATACTGTTTTGGGAATGCAAACTGGTGAAGCCACTCTGGAGAACAGTATGGAGGTTTCTCAAAAAGTTAAAAATAGAACTACCCTATGATCCAGGATTTGGTATTTACCAAAAGAACACAAAAATACAGATTTGAAGAGGCGCATACACCTGATTTTTATAGCAGCAATATCAACAATAGCCAAAGTATGGAAAGAGCCCAAATATCCATCGACTGATGAATGGATAAAAAAGATGTGGTATATATATGTATATATTACTCAGTCATCAAAAAGAATGAATTCTTGCCATTTCCTATGACGTAGATGGAACTGGAGTATATTATGCTAAGTGAAGTAAGTTAGAGAAAAGATAAATACCATATGATTTCACTCATATGTGAAATTTAGGAAAGAAAACAGATAAACACATGGCAAGGTGGAAAAAAGGAGAGAGGGAAGCAAATAATAAGAGACTCTTAATGATAGAGAACAAATAGGGTTGGTGGAGGAAGGTGGCTTGGGGATGTGCTAAATGGGTGATGGGTATTAAGGAGGGCACTTGTTATGATGAACACTTGGTGTTGTATGTAAGTGATGAATCACTAAATTCTACCCTTGAAACCAACATTACACTACAGGTTAACTAATTCGAATTTACATAAAAATTTGGAAAAAAAAATCATAAAGCAAACCTTCACAAATTTAAAAGGATCGAAATCATATAGGATATATTTCCTAAACACAATGAAATCAAACTAGAAATCAAAAGACAAGGACAACAGGAAAACTCTCCAAATTTGAACAATACACTTTTAAAAACCCATGAGTCGAGAAGTCTCGAAGGAAATTTTATAAGTACATATAATTGTATTAAAGTGAAAATACAATATATTCTTTTAGGCTGCGGCTCAAGCAGTGCTAAGCAGGAAATTTTAGTCTTAAAATGCTTATAATAGTAAAGAGGGAAGGTCACAAATTGATAATATGTTGTTCTATCAATGAACTAGAAAAAAATTAAACCAGAATAAGGTATAAGGGAGAAAATAAACCTAAGAGCTAAATGCTATGACATTGAAATAAGACAATAGTATGGAAAAAGCAAAAAACACTACTTCTTTGATAAATTCAATAAATTGAAAAATCTCTAGCAGGACTGACAAAGTTAAGCAGAGAGAAGATGGCAATCATTGACGTCAGAAATGAAACACTTCTATTAAAAGGATAGTAAGGACTGTGACAAAACTTCACCCATAAATTCCATACCTGAAATGGAATGGACCTATTCCTTAAAAACCACAAACCACCATAACGATACATATAAAACAGATAAAGAAGATATTCCTAAAACTATTAAATAAACTGAGTTAGTAATTAAAAATCTTCCACATGCATATACACACAAAAATTCCCAGGCCTAGTGATGTCACTAAAGAATTTTACCAAATATCTTAAAAATTAACATATACTTTATATAACATTTTCCAGAAAATAAAATAGGAAATAACACTTCCCAATTTATTTTATGAGGCCATTAATACACTAACAGAAAAATTAGATAAAGTCAGTACAAAAAGAGAAAATTATAAACCAATATTTCTCATGAACCTTGACAAAAAATTCGTCAAGAAATTATTAGCAAATCAAATCCAGTCATGGATAAGAAGAATTATCCACCAGAACCAAATTGTAGCTTTCAAGATATGCAATACTGTTTTAACATCTGAAAATAAGTCATGAAATCCATCATACCAACAGGCTAAAATAGAAAACTCATATGATCAGATCATACAGAAAGCCATCTGTAACACACAACATTTGATGGGGGAAAAAAAGCTGTTAGCAATCTAGAAGTAAAGATTTCCTCAAATTTATAAGGAGTATATTAAAAAAAACAACAACCATTATCCTCAAAAAGATTCAGAAAGACTGAATACATTATCCCTAAGATTGGGAACAAGGTGAGAAAGTTTGCCCTCACTATTGTGATTCAACACAGCACTAGAAGTTGTAACAAGCACAGTAAAGCAAAGCAAAGAAATAAAAAGCATACAGACTGAAAGGGAAAAAAGAAAAATGTCCCTATTTGTAAAAGACATATCTATGTAAAAAAAATCTCAAGGAATCTATCTAAAAAACAAACTTTATAAAATTAATGTGTGACTTCAGCAATGATGTAACCAGATCAACACAAACAAATAAATTGTATTTCCAGATAACAACATGTGGAAACTGAAATTAAAATACAATACCATTTACAGTTGCTCCAAAGAAAATAAAATGATCTGGTATATAACTTAAAAAAAAACTCTGTGCAGGATATGAATGCTAAAATTACAAAATGCTATTGAAAGACATAAATGAAATAAATGAAGAGACTCACTGCATTCATGGGTTGGAAGACTCAACGTGTCAAAAATGTTAATTCTTGCCAAATTGATCTATAGGGTTAATACAATGTCTATCACAACACCAGCAAATTTGTTTGTATTCATGAAATAATCTAGTCCAAAATTTATATGAAAAAGCAAAATATTTACTATAGTCTAAAAATCTTGAAAAAGAATAAAGTAGGAGGAATCATGGTGGCCTATGTAAATGCCAATTTACAGGTAAACTAAGGAAAATAGGATGGTATTGACAGTAGTATAGACACATAGAAGAACTGAAGAAAATAAAGTACCCAGAAATATTTCCACAAAAATATGCCCCATTGACTTTTTGACAAAGATGCATGAGCAATTTGATGCAGAACAACCTTTTATATCAATGGTGTTGGGACAAATCACTTCTTCAGTCAAAAGAATGAGGCTTGATTCATTCAAGTATCACACCCTACACAAAATTATCTCAAAGTGAACAATTAAATGTAAATAAAAGTATAAAGCTTTTAAGACAAAAAAAAAATAACATGCAATCTTGAGGAACTAGGGATACATGGAGTTCCTAAATTTGATACCTCAGCCTCCATTCATAAAAGGAAAAGTTGATAAATTAATTCTCATCAAAATTAAAATTTTCTGATCAATAAGAGACCTTATAGAGAGGATGTAAAGACAAATTACAGACTGGGAATAAATATTGGCAAACCACCTATCTGGCAGAGGACTTGTATTTAAAAATATATAAACTGTTTAAAAACCAACAATAAAAAACAAACCAATCCAAGTAGAAAATGGGTAAAGGACATTAATAGACATTTCATTTCATGAAAATATGTTCAATATCACTGGACATTAGGGAAATGCAAATTAAAATTGCATGAGATATCACTACACGTCTATCATAATGACTAAAATTTAAAATCTTGTTACTTTTAGTTTTTTGGTTTTTTTTTTTTGAGAGAGAGAGAGCAAGCGAGCAAGGGGGAGGGACATAGGGAGAGGGAGAGAGAGAATCTTAAGCAGGTTCCATGCCCAGCATGGAGCCAGATGCCAGGCTTGATCTCACAACTGTGAGATCTCGACCTGAGCCGACATCAGGAGTCAGATGCTTAACCAAATGAGCCACTCAGGTGCCCCTAAAAAAATTTAAATACTGATGAAATGGTGGCAAAAATGCAGACACTCCATCTTTCCTACATTGCCAGTGGAAGTGTAAAATGGTACAGACACTCTGGAAAATACTTGATAATTTATTTTAAAAAACAAACAAACTTACCTTATGACCTAGCAATCATATTCCTGGGCACGTATCCCAGAAAAATAAAAATTATGTCCACACAAAAAATTTCACATGAATGTTCATAGAAGCAATACTTTAAATAGTTAAAGACTAGACAAGGTAAAGTGTGAGAACATGTAGAGCTGGTGTTTCTTTGTGGGAATGTGGTTGTTTAGAAATTCAATTTCTTAAATAGATTTCAAGTGATTGAGATTTTCTATTATTTCTCCCCTCAATTTTGATAAGTTGTCCTTTTCAGCAAAGTTGTCATTTCATCTAAATTACCAAATTTATTGACATACAGCTTTCATAATCCTCCAAAATATCATTTTATTTTCTGTATGACTAATCATGTCTCCCTACATCCCTAATATTGATGGAATTTGTTTTTGTTCTAGAAGAGTCTTACTAGGGGTTATTAATGTTAATTAGTCCTTGTAAAGAACTAAATTCTGACCTTTAATTTTTTCTATTCTTTTTCATTTTTCTATCTCATTGATTTCTACCCTTATCTGCATTATTTCTTTCATCTACTATGTTTTAACCCTTTGTAGAGTTTTGCATTTGGTATAGGAAGGCAAATTAATTTAATGGCAACCATTCTGAACCCTCTTGTTTCTGAGTTTTAGACCTTGGGTAGGGAACTGGGGTGATAAGAGTATCTCTTACTCTAAAGCTTGACCTTTCCTCCTAAGAATCAGTCTTTCTGGTCTCAGTTGAATGTCTGGGTGTCAGCAAAGTCACCCTACTCTGTCCAGGCTGAAAATACAACATCTCCCAACACTGTTTGACCTTTAGTATTATCTCCATTTTACTCTCTGCCCTTTAGTAGAGTTTTATCCAGCACATAGGCAGGCTAATCTTTAGTCAGGGACATAAGGGCAACTCCCCTCTCCATAAAAAATCATATGTCTCATGGCCCCTCTTCTCTGGTCCTGTGTCATGCCAGTTCCAGCTGCTTCAGCAATGCTGAACTCCAAATTCTTCAAGTTCTGCCTGGTTCTAACTCCCTATGCTCTGGTTAAGACTTTATCCTCGGAGGGCCAAGTTGAATGTGACTCATCTTCTGGGCTTTCTTTTCTCTCAGAGAAAAAAAATTCCTGATCAGCCTATTGCCAAATGTCTCAAAATAGGAGTCTCATGTATTTTGTTCTGCTTTTTACTTGCATATGGTAAAAAACAAAACAATGTTGTACTAATTATTTTTAATTTCATTGTCTCTCAGTTGCAATGTGGCAATAGAATCTGACTCTTCACTTGCATTTACTTCTTCCCAATCATCTGTTCTCACAAAATAAATATCTCACAGACTAAAGCTAACTTTCTCACATACTTAAAATTTCTTGACTCCTATCTGCATTTTGGGAACAACACAAACTCCTGTGTTTCCCATGTGAACCTATTCAGATTCTATACTCAACATGCTTTTGCATCCTCACTTTCCCTTTCTATAAGGCAGTTCTTTCTATAAGGTCATTCCACACAGTAATTCCCACTACTTCCTCCTCTGCTCAGGCCCTACAAAATCTCAATTAAAATGACTCTGGGGAAGAGCCAAGATGGTGGAACAGCATGAAAGTTTTTTGTGTGTCTTGTCTCCGTGAAATACAGCCAGACCAACATTAAACCATCCTGCACACCTAGAAAACTGATCTGAGGATTAACATAACAATCTGCACAACCTGAACCACAGAATTCAGCAGATACACAACATGGAAAGGTGAACTGGGGAAGAGAGAAGCCACGGAGGACAGGGAGCTGCTTTTGTGTGCAGAGAGAGGACGGAGACGGGGGGAGGAGGGGAATATGGGAAAAGCACCCCCCCCAAAAGCAGCTGGAGAGAAAGTGGAAAAGTGGAAACAGCCACAGGGACTGAACTAAAAAGGGATAAAGGAGAAAGGAGAGGGTTTAAACTACATTAAGACTATAAACAGGGGGAGTGCAGAGTCTGAAACTCCACAGCTAGATACCTGGCAGTGCTCTGGTGGGAAGGGCAAATCCCCTGGAGCAAAGTGGAGCCTGGGGTTCTTCAGGCCACATGGGGAGAGGTGGTTCTCCTGCTGGGAGGACACCTGGTAGAGGCTGTGTGGGTCCCCCAAAGGCAAGGGCCCAGTGGACCCAGGAGAACAACCACATTCACTGGTGCTGGAACACCATCGTTAAGGGTGAAGCATGGTGTCAGATGTGTGTTGTGATTTTCAATAATCCCTCAAACTCTGCTGCTACACTATCACACAAACTTTTTCTGGGGCGGGCTGGCACCCGGCCACAGTCTCTAGGCATCAGCAGCAGCATGTTCCCACAAACTTCCTGGGTGCAGCCAGCACCCAGCCATTGCACGGTGAGACCCTCCTGCAGAGGGGCAGAACAGGTCAAAGCCACAGTCCCTCAGAAGTAACAGGTTGGGAAAAAGAGCTGCATCTGAGACAAAACTCAGGAAGGAGACACTGCCTGGGGCTTGGTCACGGACTGTGTAAAACTGGGGAGTGGACAGAAGTCAAAGACAAAGGATGGGTGCACAATTGCTGTTCAGGGAGAACAGAGTTCCATTACTACAGACTGGGTAGCTGGGTGCACCATTTTCACCACTCCTGTGAATGAACATACACACTTACAAGCACCACAAAAATCCATCCCAGTAAGCTAAGCAGCGCCATCTAGTGGAGAACAGAGCCATTACTCTAAGTCATGCCCAAATGGGCAAACTTCACTCCTCAGGAACACAAGTCTCTCTGCCTGCTTAGTGTATAGACTATAAAGCTCATCATAATTTGACTTCTAGGGGAAAATAAAGTAATTTCAGTTGTATGTCACTCTGTTCGCTGGTCCATCTATTGAATTTCCTTTCTTTTCTTTTTTGTTTCTTTTCTTTTTCTTGAATACAGAAAGAGAAAAAATTAATTTTTATTTCCAATTTTTGTTAAAAATACTTTTAATTATTTTCTACTATATTTTCTACTTTTGTGTAATATTTTTAAATTCTATTTTACTTCCATCAATTAATTTTAGTCTACTTCAGTGTATCCATTTATCAAAATTTCAAAGAATTTCCTTTTGTTTTTTTTCTTTTTGTTTTTTCTTTCCCCTATTTTCTCTAATCTATCAAGCCCCTTTCAACACCCAGACTAAAGATATAGCATCATTTATTCCATTTTGTGTGTGTGTGTGTTTGTTTTTATTTTTTTAATTTTAGTATTTCCTTAATCTTATTTTTTATTTTAATTTAATCTAATTTAATTTTAATTTTTTTATTTACCTCATTTTTTACCTCTCTGAGGGGAGAAAAGATGAAAAAACAAAAACAAATAAATAAAGACCAAAGCAACAAAGACTAGAAAGGACCAGAGAACACCACCAGAAACTCCAACTCTACAAGCAACATAATGGCAATAAATTCATATCTTTCAGTACTCACTCTAAACATCAATGGACTAAATGTTCCGATAAAAAGACATAGGGTGACATAATGGATAAGAAAACAAGATCCATCTATATGCTGTTTACAAGGGACCCACTTTAGACCTAAAGACACCTTGATATTGAATGTAAGGGGATGGAGAACCATCTATGGTCAACAAAAGAAAGCCAGAGTAGCCATACTTATATCAGACAATCTAGTCTTTAAAGTAAAGATTGTATCAAGAGATGAAGAAGAGCATTATATCATAATCAAGGGGTCTATCCACCAAGAAGACCTAACAATTGTAAACATTTATGTGCCAAATGTGTCAGCACCCAAATATATAAAGCAATTAATCACAAACATAAAGAAACTCATTGATAGTAATATAATAGTAGGGGACCTCAACACCCTGCTCACAGCAATGCACAGATCATCCAATCAAAACATCAACAAGGAAACAATGGCTTTGAATGACACACTGGACCAGATGGACTTAAAAGATATGTTCAGAACATTTCATCCTAAAGCAGCAGAATATACATTCTTCTCCAGTGCACATGAAATATTCTCCAGAATAGACAACATACTGGGACATAAATCAGCACTCAACAAGTACAAAAAGACTGAGATCATACCAGGCATGTTTTCAGACCACAACACTATGAAACTCCAAATCAACCACAAGAAAAAACTTTGAAAAGGTAACAAATACTTGGAGACTAAAGAACTCCAAATACTTGGAGAGTAAATAACATCCTACTAAAGAATGAATGGGCTAACCAAGAAGTTAAAGAGGAAATTAAAAAGTTCATGGAAGCCAATGAAAATGATAACACCACAACCCAAAACCTCTGGGACACAGGAAAGGCAGTCATTAGAGGAAAGTATATAGCAATCCAGGCCTTCCTAAAGAAGGAAGAAAGATCTCAGATATACAACCTAACCTTACGCCTTAAAGAGCTGGAAAAAGAACAGCAAATAAAACCCAAAACTATCAGAAGACAGGAAATAATAAAGATTAGAGCAGAAATTAATGCTATAGAAACCAAAAAAACAAAACAAAACAAAAACAAAAACCAAAAAAACAGAACGGATCAATGAAACCAGAAGCTGGGTCTTTGAAAAAATTGACAAAATTGATAAACCACTACCCAGTTTGATCAAAAAGAAAAAGAAAAAGACCCAAATAAATAAAATCAAGAATGAAAGAGGAGAGATCACAACCAACACAGAAGAAAATAAAAACAATAGTAAGAGAATATTATGAGAAATTATATGCCAATAAAATGGGCAATCTGAAAGAAATGGACAAATTCCTAGAACCATATACACTACCAAAACTGAAACAGGAAGAAATAGAAAATTTGAACAGACCCATAACCAGTAGAGAAATCAAATTAGTAATCAAAAATCTCCCAAAACACAAGAGTCCAGGGCCAGGTGGCTTTCCAGGGGAATTTTCCCAAACATTTAAAGAAGAGTTAACACCTATTCTCTTGAAGCTGTTCCAAAAAAATAGAAATGGAAGGAAAACTTCCAAACTCTTTCTATGAAACCACCATTACCTTGATTCCAAAACCAGACAGACTCCCCACTAAAAAGGAGAACTATATACCAATTTCCCTGATGAACATGGATGCAAAAATCCTCAACAAGGTATTAGCCACCCGGATCTAACAATACATTAAAAAAATTATTCATTCTGACCAAGTGGGATTTATACCTGTGATGCAGGACTGGTTCAATATCCACAAAACAATCAATGTGATTCATAACATCAATAAAAGAAAGGACAAGAACATATGATCCTCTCAATAGATGCAGAGAAAGCATTTGACAAAATACAGCATCCTTTCTTGACAAAACCCTC